>NC_080839.1:36968046-37188046 GCF_030435755.1 Ochotona princeps | reverse complement strand
TAGCGATGCTTTCTTTCTTAAAGAATTGCTTCAACAATGTCATAGATAGTTTGTGTTAAGCTATTATAGGTTCTTCTCCCTCCAGTTGCTTTAAAGTTGTTCTCATTTTTTCCCTTTGTGTGGTTCCTATATCTAAAGGAGGCTTTTAAGTTCCCTGAGAGCAAAGAGGATTACTATATCTCACCATAGTAATACTTAACATTGCTGTGATGGATAAAACTTGATGAACTTCGCTGAATTGAAGTTGGTTATGTTTTCTTTTTTATAATTTTGTTCACAATAAATATGTTTGGAGTCTGTCCTTTTTACGCTGTAGTTTGGGCAGAGATTATCACCACTTTGTGTTTGACTAGAAGTTGAAGTCCCCATATGAAGTGCTCAAAATTTGTTTTTTGGTATAGCTCTGCATAAATTTTTAACAGCCAAGAGAGGAAATGAAATTGTGTACACTTTTGGGTGGTGCTTTTCATGTTGATGGTCAGATTTACAAACACTAATCTTTTTTAACTTTCATTCTTGAAGTCTGATTAGATACAGTATAAAGTGCATAATTTGTGTAAACAAAGGGTAGACAATGTGGGTAGTATGGCTCCATGGCAGATATGCGGAGACGTGTTAAGTATAAGGACTTTGGAATGTTGCATTTAAAATCTGGCACAATGTAATAGACTTTAAAAATCGTTTAAAACAAGCGTTTAAAATATTTATCACTGGTGAAAATATCACTGTTACCACTTACATCTCAGTTCTTGCTGAGATTGTAAAGATGTAAGCATTCACTGGAAACACAGGTATGCAGGCAGGATTTTGCCAGCAAGTAAAGGACCAATTGGAACCTGAGGCTAGAACCATGTTAGGAACCTGTCTCCAAGTCCGCTTTTAAAAGGTACCTTGAGAGATAACCTGAAAGTTGAAACAGTTTCAGCATGACATTTGGCCTTAATGTTAGAATAAGGAGGATCAGTAATACTGATTCTGAGTTTTCATTTCCCCTTTTAATAAAATGCTTTTTGTTGTTGTTGTTGTTAAATGTAAAGGAATTTAAAAATAAAGCTTGGGAGTATTGAGTAAATTTTGTGGGCTTGCATTGATTTGAAGATAACATTTAAACTTGTATTGGTGTGCTCATTGCACTAGATTTTGTGTATTAACTGACTGTTTTGTAACCCTGAAGGGTGTTGGTGAGAAGTCTCAAGTTCTGCCTTGAATTGAGATTGTTATTTGCCTTTGGAAAGTTAGTTTTTCTGGAGAACAAAATAATACTGTCTTTAAATGTACATTAGTCCTTTGGACCAGTTATATATTGTTGATTTTATTCTGTGTTTTGTAATTTACCAAATTGTACATGATGAACAGTTCATTTGAGGTAGGAGAAGAAATTGAACTTAAGGAGGCTGGTGCCTGTTGAGGTCCTGGCTACTCCATATCCAATCCAGCTCCCTGCTGGTGTCCTGGGAAAGCAGGGGAAGGATGGTCCACATCCTTGAGCCCTGAACCTGTTTGGGAGACCCAGAAGAAGCTTCTGATTCCTGGCTTCAGCCCAGCCCAGCTCCAGCTGTTGTGGAAGTGGGCTAGCGCATGGGCAGTTTCTTCAGTTTCTCTCGTCTCTCCTCTGTAACTCTGCCTTTCAAATAAAAACAAGTATTTAAATAAGAAAAAGAAATTGAACTTTAGAAAGCATAAATTGATTTATTAAAGAACACCAGTCACCTGGATAGTAAGTAGTTGGATATTCTGGCATCTGTATTTATAGAATAATTCTGTTTGTTTCTTTTTCTTTTTTTTATTTATTTATTTTTATTGCAAAGTCAGATATACAGAGGAGAGACAGTAAGGAAGACCTTCTGTCTGATGATTCACTCCCCAAGTGACTGCAATGGCCGGTTCTGTCTGTGCCGATTCAGAGCTAAGAGCCATGAACTTCCTCCAGGTCTCCCAAGGCTTTGGGCCGTCCTCAACTGCTTTCCCAGACCACAAGCAGGATGGGAAGTAGGGTTGCTGGGACTAGAACTGGCGCCCATATGGGATCCTGGCACATTCAAGGCAACGACTTGGCTGCTAGGCCATGGCGCTGGGCCCCTCTTTATTTTTCTTAAAATAAACCCACTCAGTCGCTTCTTGGCTTTTTGGGTAAGATCAGGTATAAAATTTATGCACTCAAAAGGCAGACTCACGGAGAGGGAGCTCTTCTGTCTCCTGGGCCAGGTCTCACATGTGGGTGGTAGGGGTATAAACAAATGGGGCCATCCTCTGCTGCTTTCCACAGACCGTTAGCAGGGACCTGGATGAAACTGATATCTGTATGGAATGTGTGCTCGGCAGCCTGTGGCTTAACTCACTTTGCCACAACTTGGCCTCTTATTTATTTATATATTTATTTGTTTATTAAAGATTTGTTTGTTTGAAGGGCAGAGTCAAGTGAGGGGAGAGACCTCTGCTGGTTCACTACCTACAGAGCTGCACTGGCTGGGACTAGGCCAGATCTACTAAGCTAGGAACCTGGAATTGTTGTCATTTCTCCTGCGTGGGTGGCAGGAGCCCTGCTTTCCGAGGTGTATTAGCTGGGTCAGGAGTGAGCAGCTGTGAGTTGAACTGCTGTTCAGATAGGATGCTGGTGTTGCAGAAGGTGGCTTGATAAGCTGGCCCTGGGATTTGAGTGTTTTGTTGAACAATTTATGCCAATTACTTCCCTGAGCACTTTATATGCATCTGATTTAAATAGTTCTTTTGCTCAGGTAGCCTGTCTTTTCAGATGAGGCTGTGATGGCTTAGAGGGTTTGCTCCAGCTGGTGTAGGGTTCGCTTGACAGTATGAGATCTAGGGAGGATTAGCACAGGGCTGAATTCAAATCGAGCTAGAAGCTCATGCTCTTCTTCAAAAAAATATTTATTTTTTTACTTGAAAGTTGAGTTAGGGAGATAGAGATGGAGAGAAGGGCCTAGCATGATGGCGGAGTTGGATAATCCTGTCTTGCAAGCTCTGGAGTCCATATGGGTGCTCAGCTCTGGCCATTGTAGTCGTCTGGGGAGTAAACCTGCAGTGGAAGGTCTTACCCTGTCTCTCCCTCTCTCTGTAAATTTGCTTTTCTAGTAAAAATAGATCTTAAAAAGAAGATGGGGCTTGCATCTACTGGCTCACTATCCAAAAGGCCACAGTGACCAGAACTGGACGTGTCTGCTGCTGGGAAGGCGGTTAGCGGGGAGGTGGATCAGAAGTGGAACAGCATGCGCTAGAACTGGCACCCACATGGGAAACCAGCACTTCAGGTGAAGGATTAGCCTACTACTATGCTACTGAATCAGCCTCTAAAAGCTCATACTTTTAAGTTAGGCTTCATTGTATACATTTTATTTTATTTATTTTTTAGAAAGATTTATTTATTTTTATTACAAAGTCAGATATGCAGAGAGGAGGAGAGACAGAGAAAGATCTTCCGTCCGATGATTCACTCCCCAAATGGCCCCAACGGCCGGTACTGTGCCGATCCGAACCCAGGCAAGTCTCCCACGTGTGTGCAGGGTCCCAAGGCTTTGGGTTGTCCTCGACTGCTTTCCCAGGCCACAAGTAGAGAGCTGGATTGGAAGTGGAGCAGCCAGGACACGAAACTGGTACCCATATGGGATTCTAGCGCATGAAAGGTGAGGACTTGAACCACTAGGCTAGCATGTCTGCCCCAAGGTTTTTGATTTTTTTTAAAAAGCATTTCAGTGGTTTGTTTGAAAAGCAGAATTGAAGAGACATGCAGAAACAGATAAATCTTTTTTTTTTTTTTTTAAAGATTTATTCATTTTATTACAGCCAGATATATACAGAGGAGAGACAGAGAGGAAGATCTTCCGTCCGATGATTCACTCCCCAAGTGAGCCGCAACGGGTCGATGCGCGCCGATCCGATGCCGGGAACCTGGAACCTCTTCCGGGTCTCCCACGCGGGTGCAGTGTCCCAATGCATTGGGTCGTCCTCAACTGCTTTCCCAGGCCACAAGCAGGGAGCTGGATGGGAAGTGGAGCTGCCGGGATTAGAACCGGTGCCCATATGGGATCCCGGGGCTTTCAAGGCGAGGACTTTAGCCGCTAGGCCACGCCGCCGGGCCCGAAACAGATAAATCTTATATCCTCTGGTTTACTTCCCAAATGCCTGCAACCTCTGGGACTAGGCCAATCCAAAGCCAGGAGCCTGAAATTCCTTCCTGATTTGCTTCTGGCGTAGCTGGCACCCAGACACTTGGGCTGATTCCTTTTTCAGAGACACTAACAGGAAGCTAGATTAGAAGCACAGTGGCTGGAATTTGAACATGTGCGCATGTGGAATTCTTATGTTGTAGGTGGTAGCTTAATTGATTCCACCACAATGCTGGCCCCTGATTTATTCTGATGGAGGACATCATGAATACACTGTTAACCAAACTGAAAAATATTGTTGGGCCTGGTGCCATGGCCTAGTGGCTAAAGTCCCCACTTTGAACATGCCAGGATACCGTATGGGTGCCGGTTCTAATCCCAGAGGCCCCACTTCCCATCCAGCTCCCTTCTTGTGGCCTGGGAAAGCCACAAGTGGGAGACCTGGAAGAAGCTCTAGGCTCCTGGCTTTGGATCAGCTCAGCTGTGCCTGTTGCAGCTGCTTGGGGAGTGAACCAGCAGATGGAAGATCTTTCTGTCTCTTATACTCTCTGTCTTGTCTGTCTTTCCAATAAACATAAATCTTTAAAAAATTTTTTGGAAAGGCAGAGTTACAGAGAGGGAGGCAGAGAGAGAGATCTTCTCTCTGCTAGTTCACTCCTGAAATGGCCAAAACAGCTGGAGCTAGGTTGGTCAGGAGAAACTGCAGACACCTGGAATTTGTTTCAGGTTTCCCATGTGGATGCAGGTAGGTCCCAAAATGTGCGTCACCTGCTGCTGCTTTCCCAGACACATTAATAGGTAGCTGGTTGGGAAGTAGAAAAGCTAGAACTCCAACCCCTGCCCTTACGGATTGCCAGCACTGCAGACAGCAGCTTCAGATGTACTACCTCATGGCTTTGAGCTCAGACATTCCGATGTAGGGTACTTGTGTTCCCGCTTGGTGGCTCAATCAGTATTTCAGATGCCCTCTCCTATTGTAACTTTGTAACTAGCTTTAGCTCTTTATTCATGTAACATATTAGTATTTCTTGAATGCTTAATGATAGTATCTGTAAGTGTACTTCATGGGTGTATCTTAGGTGTAGATTTTGCTTTAACTGAGAAGTACATTATTTTAGCAAGTTGGAAATCTAACAATAGTGCCTTGACCAGTTTGTGACAAATCTTAACTAAATGGACTGGACTACTTTTTATTTGATTTTTTTTTTTTATTTGATTTTTAATTTTCATTTTGAGAAGTGGAGGAGATGGGTAAGAAGAGAGGTGTGTGTATCTATGTCAGTCTGTGTGTGTGTGTTACTTGCCTAAAGGCTCAACAGTTGGGCTAGGTCAGGTTGACTGAGAACTCTGATCTGTATGTCCCCTGGGGGAGGAAGGGACACAGGTGCTTGAGCCATCATTTGGTGGGGACTTCCAGGTTGTACTTTAGCAAAAAGCTGCATTCTGAGTGGCCAGTGCTTGAACAAGGCACTCCAGTGTTGGATGCACGCAGGTTTGTTGTGCCACATGCCCTTGGTATATGTGCTGCTGAAGTGAGCAAATGCCATATGCCTCTGGGCAGCCTTTTCTTGTACTCTAATTTTTTCTCTGAATTACAAGATTTCATGTTCTCTCATTATAGACAAAAGCTTTTCAATTTTGGATCACCTTTGGTGACTCCTGTTGATGTTTTTAAAACGTTTCTCATCTTTTGTACACCTTTAAATTTTTTAAATTGAGATTGTGAAAAAGTGTTATTAATATTCAGTTTGTTTAATCTTAGTGATAATTTCCCTCTTTAATTTAAATTAGATTTATTTTATATGAGAGAGAGAGTCCTACTGTGTGCTGGCTGACTCCCTTAATGCCTGGAAGCTGGGAACTCAATTCAGGTCTGCCATATGGGTGGCAGGGACTTGAATGATTTGAGCCACCACTTGCTGCCTTCTAGTATCTGCAGGAGCTGATTTTTCAAAGCAAAATTTTGCCTGTGTAGCATTTTTAAAGAATTTTCTTTGAAAGAGGGACAGAGGGAGATGGAGGAAGGGAGAAAGAAGAGATGCTTTTTTTTACTCCCCAAGTAACAACAGCCATATCTGTGACAGCTTCTCCTTTTCTGGGTGGATTAGTGAGATACTAGATTGGAAGCTGGAACTTGAACTCAGGCTGTGATTTTCATGGCCAGTGTTGCCAGTGGTGGTTTAATGTGCTATGCCACAGCATTGGCTCTTCCCCAGGTTTTATTCTAGGAGCTGTTCACTGATCAGGTGTATTCAGCCTTTTATATCTGTAGGGGCCTGTGCCCATAGATTTCAACCAGCTGTGCACTGATAGATATTTGAGCAGGAAAAAAACTTGTGACAGTATAAACTTGTGAACATATATAGACTCACTCTTGTCATTGTTGGCCATATATTGTCATAACTATTTATATGGCATTTGATTTAGATACTGTGGATTATCTAGTGGCTGTGTATCTATTATATGCAAATATTATACCATCCTATATATGGTACCTGAACTATGAATTCTGAAATTGTGGAGGGGTGTTAAAACAAATTTCTTGCATATACTGAGGCTCAACTTTATCAACTGCATAGATTCATTTTATAGATTGTTACTTGGTTTTTTTATTTTGGTGTTTTTAATTATAGGTTTAATTATTTTTGTGTGGTACAGTAGCTTCTTCAGAGTTGACTTTTTAAAAACATAGTAGATGATAATCATGATACCTGTTTGTAACTGTCATAGTTCTTTATTGCCAGAAGAATTGTCTGGGAGGGGAGAGTAGAATTAGATCCAGCTTCTTTTAGAAAAGATTTTGCTGGTTCACTCACCAAAAAGCCACAGAGGCTGGAGCTTCCTCCAGATCTCCCACATGAGTGGCAGGGATCCAAACATTTGGGCCATCTTTCACTGCTTCCCCAGGCTCATAAATGGAGAATTGGATCAAAAGTGGAGGAGCTGGGACTTGAACTAGCGCACATTTGGGATGCTGACTGTAGGCAGTGGTTTGACTCGCTGTGCAGTGGCTCCAATCCTTGACCTAACTTCTTAACTTGGTGTGCATCATTCCTGTTTGGCTTCAAATTGATTTTTCTAGCCTCAGTTCTGTTTCTTTGTGAGACCCTCTAAAACTTCTTCCATTTTTTTTTAAGACTTATTTATTTTGTAGTTGAAAGGGAGATTTACATAGAGAAGTACAGAGACAGAGAGAAAGATTTTCCATCTGCTGGTTAACTCCCCAAATGACCATAATGGGCAGAGCTGAGCTGATCCAAAGCCAGGATCCAGGAGCCTTGAGTCCCAAGGACTTAGGCCATTCTTCCTAACTGACCAGGCCATAAGCAGGGAGCAGGATTGTAAGTAAAGCAGCCAGGATGCTTCTACTGCCACCTTTAGATATTAGCAAGAAACCGGATTGGAATCAGGTGGGACTTCATTCTTAGCGCTGTGATATGAGTTGCAGTGTCCCAAGTGGCATATTAATCTATACTAACCACAGTGCCCACCTGGGATACCTAATTTTATTTATTCATTTTTTTTAGAGAAGCACATAGTATATGGACCCTATGTGGTAGGCTAGCAGCTAGAGTCCTCACCTTGAATGTGCCAGAATCCCAGTTCTAATCCCAGCTGCCCTGCTTCCCATCCAGTTTCCTGCTTGTAGTCTGGGAAAGCCGTCAAGGACAGCCCAAGGCCTTGGGTCCCTGCACCTGCGTGGGAGACCCAGAAGAAGCTCCTGGCTTTGGATTGGCGCAGCTCCGGCTGTTGTGGTCGCTTGGGAAGTGAATCATCGGACAAAAGATCTTCCTGTCTGTTCTCCTCTGTGTATATCTTACTTTCCAATAAAAATAAATAAATCTTTGAAAAAATAAAAATACAAAAAAGATCACATAGTATAGAAAATAGATGAAAAGGAGAATCTAGAACTACCCGTAAAGCAGTAATCCTTTTGGTAAACATCTCTTCTTTGTTCCTGAATGTTGTTTTCATGATGCAGACATGTTTTTATGTCAGTGTATACTTACATTATGATTTGTTTGCCTCTGTAGTTTTTCATTATTTGGTTCTACTTTAATCTAAAAGATCTGATAGCCAGGCCCGGCGGCGTGGCCTAGAGGCTAAAGTCCTCGCCTTGAACGCCCCAGGATCCCATATGGGCGCTGGTTCTAATCCCGGCAGCTCCACTTCCCATCCAGCTCCCTGCTTATGGCCTGGGAAAGCAGTCGAGGGCGGCCCAAGGCTTTGGGACCCTGCACCCGTGTGGGAGACCCGGAAGAGGTTCCTGGTTCCCGGCATCGGATTGGCGCGCACCAGCTCGTTGCTGCTCACTTGCGGAGTGAATCATCAGATGGAAGATCTTCCTCTCTCTCTCTTCCTCTCTGTATATCTGGCTTTCCAATAATAATAGAACTAAGCTTTAATACCCATTGACAAGTACCAGAGCCAAATGGGATGTGGGACAGACTGGACTAGTCTGCTACACATACTGGCAAACCAGGGAGCTGGATGGGAAGTGGAGCTGCCGGGACTAGAACCGGCGCCCATATGGGATCCCGGGGCATTCAAGGCGAGGACTTTAGCTGCTAGGCCACGCCGCCGGGCCCTGCTGTATGTCTTATATTGCATATCTAAAATGAAATCTGTCAGTAAAATAAAATAGTATTTTCTTAGCATTAGAGCATCAGTATAGCCTTATAGTCTTAGAGTATTTGCTTTGAGGGACAGGTGTTTGATGCAGCTGTTAAGTGTCTACTTGGGACACCTGGATTCCTTGTAGCAGTGTGTGAATTCTGGTTCCAGATCTGCTTCCAATTCGGACTTTGCACATATGTGTACATTGGGAGGAAGCAAGTGATAGTTCAACTTGGGTCCCTTCTACCAATGTGGGATACTTGAGGTTGAGTTCTCAGCTTCTGGTTTTGGCCTAGCTTTTGGCCTGACAAAGTCTGGCTGCTAAGGGCACTTGGAGAGGAATGGAGTGAGGAGATACCTTTCTGTTTTCTTTTCAGACAAAGCACATTCATAGTTTTTTTTTTTTTGTTGTTGGTGGATTGTTTTAAAGTGTATGCATTTAGCTAGTGGTGAAAAAAAGTGAACCAGTGGGTTGGAGCTTCTTCTGGCTGCCTGCCTGCCTGCCTTTGAAATAAATTATGCTTAGGAACATATTATACTCATTCTAAATAATTGTAAGATAAGGTAGGTACTTTTTTATTCAGGTTAATTTGGTTTAGACCCATGCACTGTAGTCTCTTTATTAAGATTGTCTCTGTGGTGTAGTGAGTTAAACTGCTGCCTTGTATGCCAGCATCTCATGTTTGTGTTCTGGATGTTCCACTTCCCATCCAGCTCCTTGCTAATGGCCTGGGAAAAGCAGTGGAATATGGTTGAAATGCTTGGTCCCCTGCTGCCTACATTGAAGACCTTATAGAGGCTCCTTGATTTGGCCTGGCCCAGCCCTAGCTTGGTAATCAGTTGGGAAGGGACCCAGCAAATCGGAGATTGAGACCTCCCTGTCTTCCCCTTTCCATCTTCCTTTACCCCAAGAACTATGACTTTAAAATAATTATTTTAAAAAATGGCTCTGTAACTGCAAATGAATGTAGACAGATAAGAAGGGTTCATGCTAAATACCAGAATAAAATGAGACTTGGGAAAGTGCTGGGGCCCAGCGCGGTATCCTAGCAGCTGAAGTCCTTGTCTTACACGTGCCAGGATCGCATATGGGCGCTGGTTCCAATTCTCATGGTCCCACTTCCCATCCAGCTCCCTGCTTGTGTCCTGGTAACACATTCGAAGATGGCCCAAAACCTTTGGACCTTGCACATACATGGGAGACTTGGAAGAGGCTCTGGGCTCCTGGGTTAGAATCAGCGTAGCTCTGGCCATTGCAGTCACTTGGGGAGTGAATCAGCAGATGGATTATCTGTCTCTGTCTCTCCTCTCTCCGTAAATCTGACTTTACAATTAGAAAAAAAAAAAAAGCAAGAAAAAATAAGGAAAAATGCTTGAAGGAAGGATTTTGAAGTTGTAATCAAATTAAGAAGATGAAGGGACAATGGCCCCAGTGCCTGGGTGGAGTGTGATGTACTAACATTTGGTTAACAGAATGTTGTTTTTCTCTCATGGTATCTTCTTTTCCCCCCTTTTGGGGGGAGAGTCCTTAAATAGATAAGATACCTAATATATTAAAAGGCAATATGACCTCCAGATTGATGAAGAAGTACAGATTGATGATCCCTAATTTGAAAACCTAAAATGCTTTAAAGTCTGAAGTTTTTTGAGATACCTGATAATGTCTGTTTGAAATATCCCAAATTCTAACCAATGGTGACAACTATAGGAATGACCCCTGAAAGTATAGGCTTCCAAATTCTAACCAATGGTGAAATCTGAAACACTTCACAAACATATCTGGTAAAGCATGTTTAGCCTTGTAATGACAGATTAATAATGTTTTTCAAACTTAAATCTCCAAATCTATGTAGATTACATCCAGTAAAGATGATGGATTTCATGGTTGCATGTGATTGTGAAGTTTGGCATATATTCTGTTAGGGAATTAAGACTCTTTGTCTTATGGGAGCGAAAAGAAATATTCCATTAAGTGACAAGTAATTGCTTAGGAGCCATGAAAGGCATGGCATTAACAAAGAACTTAAGTTAACCATAACAATGTTCTTTAATCTAGAAGCTAATGTGATAAAACATAAAACTGCTATTATAGATGTCAGATTATGATTGCAACATGTAAATCTGATTAAAAAGATGCAAAAAATATTTTTTGTGAGTGTGCAGGGATATAACTGGTGGCAAGCTTATTTGTCCTTTTCAAGATTATTGTCAATGATTGTGGCTTATTAACTGTTCATTATGGTAGAAATAACTATTTTTCAAGGCTTCTGGGATATTTGGAACCTCTTGTCTCAAAAACTCACTTTTTGCGGCTTATAAATCAAAGTTATATAGAATTTCTTTTGGAGAAAAGGATGTAGTTGCTTGGAGAGAAGCTTGGGAACTATAGATATTATGTGGATGCTCAAAACAAAACGTATCGAATTTGTATAGTTGGACTACTGTGGGAAACTATATATAACAGTGCTAACACAGATATTTCTTGGTTTATGGTGGGGTTATGTTCTGACAGATGCGTTGTCATGTGTAGTGTATAAAAATTGAAAATTCAATGCTGTACCCGTCCTGCTGAACACCATGCACAGTAGCAACCCAGGCCCTGTAGAATATGGGATGTCCTCATGGAGCTCCTGCTGCTACACCTATCGCGAGAGGATCGTTCTTCCTATTGCTAATCTGGAAAAAGATGAAAATTCAAAATCCTAGGCACAATTTCTAGTCAGTATGTATTATTTTGGCATCATCGTAAAGTAATTCAAAAACTATCTTTGTAATTACTTGAGAACTGTGATGTCGTATACCTTTTTTGTTTAAGATTTATTTTTATTAGGAAGTTAGATATAAAGAGAGGAAGACAGAGAAGATTTTCTGTGCATTGAGTCACTCTCCAAGTGGCTGCAACAGCTGTAGTGTGCCGCTCCAAAGCCAGGAGCCTCTTCTAACTCTACTATGTTGATGAAGGGTCCCATGGCCTTGGGATGTCAGCTGCTTTCCCAGGCCGCAGGCAGGGAGCTGGATGGGAAGTGGGGCTGCCGTGATTAGAACCGGCGCCCATATGGGATCCCGGGGTGTTCAAGGCGAGGACTTTAGCCTCTAGGCCACGGCGCCGGGTCCAACTGTTCAGCTTTTAAAGGCAGTTTGGAAGAAGTGATTTTTTAAATGTTATTTTTTATTGATTACATTACATTATGTGACACTGTCTCACAGGCTCTGGAATTCCTCCAACCCCTCCCCATACCCTCCCCCCATGGTGGATTCCTCCACCTTGTTGCAGTATTACAGTTCAAATTCAGTCTAGATTCTTTCATTGCAAGCATAGAGTCCAGCATCTTATTGTCCAGATCAATTCAACAGTTTCTTGGGGAGACCATCTCTGGTCTGAAAGCAGAGCTGGCAGAATATCATCCCGATCAATTAAAAGCCACAACATAACATCAGCATAAATTTACAACATTATGGAATTAATTGACATGGTATTGAGTAACCAATATGTTAAAAACTGCAAGTTCTTTTTTTTTTTTAAGATTTATTTTATTTTTTTTATTATAAAGTCAGATACACAGAGAAGAGAGAGAGGAAGATCTTCTGTCCAATGATTCACTCCCCAAGTGAACTGCAACGGCCGGTACTGCGCCGATCCGAAGCCAGGAAACTGGAACCTCTTCTGGGTCTCCCATGCGGGTGCAGGGTCCCAAAGCATTGGGCCGTCCTCAACTGCCTTCCCAGGCCACAAGCAGGGAGCTGGATGGGAAGTGGAGCTGCCAGGATTAGAACTGACGCCCACATGGGATCCCAGCCTGTTCAAGTTGAGGACTTTAGCTGCTAGGCCATGGCGCCAGGCCCAAAAACTGCAAGTTCTTAACCACATCCTGTGAGTAGGAAGGAATAATTCTAAGGTAAATCAGGAAGAGTGTCATGGAAAATGGAAGATTGAATTTGACTTTGGATATGATTGGAATATTTGTTGGAAATTGAGAGCATAAAAATGGTTTTCTGTGATTTGAGAGGTTCTGCATTGCATTCCATCTTTTAATCTCATGCTTTAGTTTGCTTTTGCTTTTTTATGGTGTTCTCTGTTGAACCTTTATGCCTTCTGCATATTAAGCGCTTGAGTTTGCACATCAATGTGGATTTCCTCTCCCTGTACCCTTCCCCTTTAGAGATGCCTTTCCTGAACACACAGTTTATATTAGTTCTGGTTCTTTTCCTTCGTGTAGTGCTTGTCATAGTGCAGAATTATATATTTCTGTATTTACTTCTTAAATGCCTTTGCTTTGTGAAACTGTCAGTTCTGTGATTGCAGCCATCCGATTGCCGTATTTCATATTGCCCACACCTACTAAGGTCGATTGTTGCTTGCCAAAATGTCTTAATGTCTTAAGTTCACTGTAGGGTGGGTAATAGGAGTGAGAGTAGAGACAGACTGGATGTGGAGGTTTTCCTTTTCTCTGTTTTTGGATATTTGGGTGCTTTTATGGCATCTTGACACTATCACTTTTTATAAAAATGTACTGTGTTGATTTTTAAACTTTCTGAAGCATTTTTTCTTTGAATAGTTCTTGATGTTAATATGGATGAATTAAAAATCTGAGTACACTCAGAACAAGCTTAAGAGTCTGTTACAAGAACAAACAGGATCAGTCAGACAGATGTGTGCTGACTTTAGCTGTGGTTTGCTTTTAATCCATGAATTGTTTTATTTATTTTTTTTTGGGGGGGGTGTCTCTTTTTTCTTAAATGATGTGTTTACTTGAAAGAGTTGCAGATAGAGGGAGGGACAGTGAGAGATCATCTATACTGATGCACTCTCCAGATAGTTGCAACAGCCAGGGCTGGGCCAGACTTAAGCCAGGAGCCAGACCCTCCTTGTGGTGCATGGGTGCACATACTTGGACTATCTTCAGTTGTCTTTGGTATGTTAATAGGAATTCAGATCAGAAGCAGAATATACAAGGCTTGAATCATCACCCTGATACATGATTCGGACTTACCAAGCAGTGAGTTAACCTGTTATGTCACAGTGTCAATTTCCTTCCCCTTCCCCCTCTTTTTTTCCCCTTAAGATTTATTTGGGTGCCTGTGTTGGTATAATGCAAAAACCACTGCATTGCTGGCATTCCATTTGGGTGTTGGTTTGACACTTGGCTGCTCTGCTTCCAATCCAATCTGCTAATGGGTCTGGGAAAGCAGCTAAAGATGGCTCCAATGCTTGGTGTCTTGCACCCACATGGAAGACCTGAAAGAAGCTTCTGGTTTTCAGCTTTGTGCTGGCCCAGCTCTGGCTATTGTGGCCATTTGTTTGGGGAGAAAACCAGTGGATGAAAGATCTGTGTTTCTTCCGTGTAACTCTTAAATTTAACATAAATAAATCTATTTTTAAAAAAAGTTTGCATATTTGGATGAGTTAAAGGGGAGAGGGAGATGATAGCTGTCTTCCATCTGCTGATTCATTCCCCAGCTGACCACAGAGGCTGGGGCTGGGCCAGGCTAAAGCCAGCAGCTCTGTCAGGGTCTCTCACGTAGGTGGCAGGGGTCCAAGCACTTGGCTTGTCTTTGCTGCTTTTCCAAGCTCATTAGCAAGGAACTGGATTGGGAGTGGAACAGCCCAGGCATGAACTAGCACCCACATGAGATGCTGATGTTGCTTTGCTTTGACTTTACTATGCCACAACACTTACTGCTACCCACAGTTTTTTAGTGATTGGGTATATGGTTACTTCAATGAACAGTTTTGTAGTGACAATAGTGATAGCTTTGATTTTTTTTTTGAAACTTCAGAAATAATTTTATCTACTTTTATTACAAAGCTTGAGAGGCAGAGAGAGAAACCTCTTGTCTGGTTCACTCCCCAAATGCTCACGATGACTTGGGCTGGGACAGCCAAAACCAGGAGCCCAGAATTCAACCCGTGTCTCCCAGCTGGGTGGCAGGAACCTCATTAGCTTGAGCCATCAACACTAGTTCCCAAGATTTTTGCTAGCAGAGGCTGGCGTCTGGAGTTGCAGCTCTGAATCTAATCCAGGTACTCCAGTATGGATACAGGGCTCCTAATCAATGGTTTCAGTGCTAGACCAAGTGCCTACCTTTCTATTATATTTCTGTGTGCTTTTTCTAAGGACCTTGCTTCTCTTTTTATTCTTGTAACTTTTTCTCAGGCGTTTGACTTTTGGCTTCTGCTTGTAGCAAAAAACTGTATTGCCACAGATCATTATTGTCATTTTATCCAAAACAGATGAATTTTTTCTGTAGTTTTTTTTTTACATGAATCAATGCTTTTTTAAACTTTAAACATCTGTAATCTCATTGTTAAAATTTTGGTGTGTATTTCTATTTTTCCTGACTATGAAAAATTGAGTTCAGATTTGCCTACTGTTTGTATCCTTTGTATTTCAGAATATAATTTATATTCAATGAATATTTTCCTACTTGAACAAATTAAACAAATTTGGATAATGTTTTGGGGCAAGAGGTACATATTTTTTTTTAAAGGATTTTTGGTTGCCAAGTACCATCTTCAAAGGTAATTGTATAGCCCTATAGCAGCATATGACAGTGTGTGATTTGTGTATGTGTAGTTCAATTACTCTGTTGTTCAATTTCTATGTGGAAGAGAAAAAAGGGTGTAGTTGCTCTCTTAACCTGTTTTGTTCCTGCAGAGACTCTTGTATTTGGATTGATGTTTGATTCAAACATTTTTTAAAAAAATTAATTAAAATTTATTGTTATTTTTGTTAAAGATTTATTTTATTTTTATCGCAAAGTCAGATATACAGAGAGGGAGAGACAGAGAGGAAGATCTTCTGTCCGATGATTCACTCCCAAGTGACCACAGTGGCTGGTACTGGGCTGATCTGAACCCGGGAGCAAGGAGCTCTTCTGGGTCTCCCACACGGGTGCAAAGTTCCAAGGCCTCGGCCGTCTTCAATTACTTTCCCAGGCCACAAGCATGGAGCTGGATGGGAAGTGGAGCTGCCGGGATTAGAACCGGTGCCCCTGTGGGATCCTGGCGAGGACTTTAGCTGCTAGGCCACTGCGCCGTTCCCTAAAATTTATTTTTAATTTTAGATGATGTTAACATAGTTGATCAGAGTGGGATGTTTCAAAGGTTAGGGAAAAATGGGTATGATCATGGTTTCCATTTTCTGTTTCTCCCTTCTGTGGGTGCGGAGGGGGAGGGATAAACGGAAAAGCCATACGCAGCTTCCCAACTGCTCCAGAACCCAGGGATGGAGAATGGCCACTCTATATGAAACCTGGGTCTCAGTGTAGTGCATATTCCGAGGGTTCTGCCCAGGAGGTTTCGGTAGTTCTGAAATGTTGCCCATGTCTCCGATCCAAGGTTGAGGTAACCGTTTCAATATCATTGGCTGACATAGTCGACCTCAGAGTTTCCATTCACCCAGATACTTGCCGTCATCATTTGACTAGGGTAGTTGTCCAGTTTGTTCTGTCCTCCTTCCTCTGAGATGGTACCAGATGGCCTTTGTAAGTTCCAGTGGGCTGTCATATCCTCCATGTGGATCTGGGCTAGCTGTCCACTACTCCATTTTTTCCACTGAGGAGGACCAGTTCTTGCTTGGGCCTAGGAGACTTGGGCCCTATTGGACCTGCTATCCCTGAGGCTCACAGACCTGGCACCTACCGCACAGGTAGGCTAAGGACCTGAGCCAGGCGACCAGGGCCCTGCTGGACTTTGAACCCCCAGGGCTCATAGAACTGCCCCCACCACTCAAGTAGGCCAAGGACCCGGGTTTGGCAACCTGGGGCCCACCAGACCCTCCTCTCCCAGGGGCTCACAGATCTGGCACCCACTGTGCAGGCAGGCCAAGGACCCAGCCAGGCGATGCAGGCCCCACCGGAACCCTGACTCCCAGTGCTTGTGGTCACTGTCCCCACCATGCAGGCGGGCCAAGGACCTGGGCTAGGTGACCTAGGCCTCACTGGACCTCCAGTTCTTCCCTACCCACTTGCTCACAGACCCAGCCACCCCCTCCCTCTACAGACCGACCAAGAACCCAGGCCAGGTGACCTGTTCCCACCAGACCTGCCACCCCTGAGGCTCGCAGGTCTGGTACCCACAGTGAAGGTGGACCAGGGACATGAGCAAGGAAACCCAGGCCCTGCCGGACCCCTAACCCTGGGGTTGTTAGACCTAGCACCCATCTTGCAGGCAGGCCAAGGACTCAGGCCAGGAGACCCAGGCCATGCTGGACCCCTCCCCCCCGCAACCCCCAGGGCTCACAGACCCATCTCCCGTCACACGCAGGCAAGGACCCAGGCCAGGCAAACCCGAACCCCACCTGCATCCCCACCCCTAAGGATCACGGACCCAGCAGGCACAACGCAGGTGGGCTGTGGACCTAGGCCAGGGAATCCAGGCCCTGCCAGACATTCTGTCCCTGGAACTCACAGACCTAGCACCCATGATGCGGAAGGGCCACGGACCCATGCCTGGTGACCTGGGCCCTGTTTGACCCCCTGGCCCTGGGACTCAAATCTTACAAGTGAGTCAAGGACCCGGGCTAGTCAACCCAGGCCCTGTTGGATCCCCTACCCCTGGGGCTCACAGACCTGGCACACATCTTGCAGGTGGGCCAAGCACCCTTGCCAGGCAACCTGGGCTCTGCCAGACCCCCCACCCCCGGAGATCATGGACCCAGCACACACCTTCCCCTAACTGTTATGACTCACCTCACCAGTGGGTGCTGCAGCCTAGCTCAGTCCAGCCTGCCCCCAGTTCCAGCTCTTGCTGGTGGGTTCTGCAGCCCAACCATGCCCAACCAACCTCCATTCCCAGCCCTGATGTGAACTGGCTGGTGTTGTGGCCTGACCCAGCCCCTGCTGCATCCCATCCTGGTGCTCAGATCTGTCAGTGGATGTTAGGAACTGGCGCAGCCTGGCCTGCTCCCAGACCTGACTCACATGTATGCTGCTGTTACTGTAACCTGACCTGGTCTGAGCTGCTCCTTGCCTGTGTTGTTATGTTCATCTGCAAGGACTGTGTTCTGACAAAGGAGTTTTCCAAGCTCCTCTATCAGGTCTCCCAGTAGCAGATGTTGCACACACTGGTGGATGTTTGGCCCAGGTAGACTTTGTCTACCTCTTGTCCCTGCAGGAACAGTGGCCTTGCTCAACCAGCCCACAACCATTCTGGTTGTCACTGTTGGATGCATACCTGCTCCACACCCAGACACAGCTCTCATGTGGTTCAGCAGGTGCTGAGACCTAGCCCAGCCGGTTTTACACCCATGCTGGCTCTCCCCAGACCCAGTTCACACCCATGCTGAGGCAGACTTGCAACTATGTCTAGTCCACCCAGCTTTCCCCATTCTAGCTCTGTGCTCACCAGTGGGAACCCAAACCCAGCTGAAGCATCCCATTAGTACCTCAGCCAGCCCTGTTCCTAGCCATAGCTATTGTGCATGCCAGTTGTTGTTCTAGAGGAGTGAGAACTCATACAGCCTCACAAATTCTAACTGTGGTGCTGATTCACTCATGTGCTGCTCAGTGTCATGGTCCAGCCACACATTGCCCGTTCCCTGTTCTGAGTCTCTACCAGGAGGGCACCCATTCCAGCCTTAGTATATGCCTGGGGGTGATAATTGGTGATAGCCGATTTCAGCTGCTCCAGCTTAGGCCTCCTACGTGAACTAGTGCTTTGATCTTACCCTTAAAGGTCCTCCCATTTCCCTTCCAAACAGCCCAGTTTCAGCACTCTTGCTTATCTGCTAGAATAGTGGTAATGTCCATGGAAGTCCCTTGGACATCATTCACCATTGAACATAAACTCAGGTTCCTATATGCCCGCACCTATGCGAGCCACAAGGCTACTTATACACCCCAAAATCCCAAAGCTCATCGCCAGATAGCCAGAGGGCTTCACCTGGTGATATTGGCACCCAACCCTGGCTGCTTGACCCAGGATGGCGTCAGCTGCAGTTAAGCAGCTGCTGGGCTGAAATTCCCCACTTGGGAGGATCCTCCCACCCCCACCAGCTGGAACTACATGTGGCTGGTAGGGCGGAAGCTCCCATTCGCCCACCCAGGCTGCCCCCCTTTTTTTGAGACAGAGTCAGAGGTTGGGGAGTTGGTACAGAGAGACAGAGACATATACAGAAACACAGTTAGATGTAGAGAAAGAGTTGTGTAGACAGTGCTTCAGCTAAAGTTGGGAAGTTGACTTTGGCAGTCTCAACTGACATCTTCTCATAACCATTTCCTTAGTTCTTGAGAGTTTTAATTACTTGAGAGAGAACTCATCGTGTGCTTCACTCCTGAAACACCTGCGCCTGAAGCCAGGCGCCACTAACTCAATTCAGTTTTCTCAAGTGGGTAACAAGAAGCAAGTACTTGGGGCTGTCACATACTGACTTCCAGATTCTGTATTAACTGAAAGCTTTGTGATTGAGAAGGGAGCAAATGAAAGAATTGTAAGCGAGCACTGCACCACTCCTGTTCTTGAGTTTTAATAGCAAGTAATTTCTGGTTATGTATAAAGGTGTTTTTCCACCCTGAGTTCAGATGTGGAATTAAATCTTCTGTCTTAAGTTGGCGTTGTGGCAATGTAAAGTAGCACTGATTGAGGTCCCAGTTGATCCACTTCCAATTCAGCTCCTTGCTGATGTACCTGAGAAAGCAGTGGAAGATGGCTCAAATTGTTGAGCCATTTGGGAGAGTTAACCAGTAGATGGAAGACCTCTCAGTCTGTCACCCTCACTCTAGCTCTGCCTTTCAAAAAGGCAAAAACAAAAACTTTTCCAAATTGTATGGATTGTGAAAAATGTTACTCATTTGAAATTGATTTTTTATAGATTTATTGAAAAGGCAGTTATAAGATCTTCCATCTGCTAGTTCATGCCCCAAATGGCCACAACTGCTGGGACTGGGCCAGGCCCAAGCCAAAAGCTGTTAACTCCATCTGGGTCTCCCACATGGGTGGCAGAGGCCTGAGCACTTGGGCCATTTTGCACTGTTTTCCCAGATGCATCAGCAGGGAGCTGGTTTGGATGTGCAGCAATCAGGGGATGAACTGGAGCTCAGGTGATGACAGTCACAGGTGGCAGTCTAACCTGGTGTGTTACTATGCTAGTCCTTAATTTTTTAAAAAAGATTGACTTATTTATTTGAAAGATAGGGTTAGAGAGGGAGAGAGGCAGGTCTTCCATCCAATAGTTCACTCCACAAATGGCCTCAAAGATTGTAGCTGGGCTGCTGTAAAGCCAGAAGCTTTTACCCTCTGCAGGAATAAGCAGTTGGGCCACCTTCGACTGTTGCCCCAGTCATGTTAGCAGGGAGCTGGACTGGAAGTGAAGCAGTCAGAAAGTCTCTTTACCAGCTACACCACAGTGCTAACCCTATTATTTATTTGTTTATTTATTTATGAAGATTTATTTATTTATTTGTAAGGGAGAGTTGACAGGGAGAGACAGAATCTTCTGTCTGTCAAGTGGTCACTGTAACAGGCTCTGCAAGGCCGATGCCAAGACTGGATCTCCTATGAGGATGGCAAGGGAATGACCAAGTACTTGGATCATCATCCACTGCTTTCTCAGGTACTTTAATCAGAGAGCTACATCCAAAAAGGATCAGTTAGGCAGCAGCTTAACTTGTTGAACCACAGATCCTGCCCTTTTCTTGACAGTGTTGAAGCATGAGTTTTTACTATTGGATGAATGTAATTCATTTCTTTTGCTGCTTGGGCTTTTGATGTCTTTTCTGTGGCTCTGTTGTGAAATCCAAAGTCAGGAAAATTTATTTCTTTTGTTTGCTATTATTTAGGTCTTCAATGTGCTTTGAGTTAATTTTTGTATATGTTATAAGCAGGGATTTGTTTCTATTTTCTTTTTCTTTTTTTGTTTTTTAAAGATTTTATTATTATTGGAAAGCTGGATATACAGAGAGGAGGAGAGACAGAGAGGAAGATCTTCCATCCGATGTTTCACTCCGCAAGTGAGCCGCAACGGGCCGGTGCGCGCCAATCCGATGCCGGGACCTGGAACCTCTTCCGGGTCTCCCACGCGGGTGCAGGGTCCCAAAGCCTTGGGCCGTCCTTGACTGCTTTCCCAGGCCACAAGCAGGGAGCTGGATGGGAAGTGGAGCTGCCGGGATTAGAACCAGCGCCCATATGGCTTTTAAGGCGAGGACTTTAGCCTCTAGGCCACGCCGCCGGGCCCATTTCTATTTTCTTAACATAAGTAGAATCAATGTCTTGGGATGACTTAAAATCCTTGTAAATCAGTTGAGCATATATGAGCTGATTCCAAGTCAGGAGCTTCTTTTGAGACTCCCTTGCAGCTGCAGTGTCCCAAGGCTTTGGACCTTGCTCCCTTGACTTTCCATAAGCAGGGAGCTGGATAGGAAGTGGAGCATCTGGGGATACAAACCAGCACCCAAATGGAATCCTGGTGCTTACGTTGGGGGGATTAGCCAGTTAAGCCATCCTCTGTCTTAAAAGTTTGATAATAGTTCACCCAAATTTATAATACCTTTCTGAAGAGGTTCACCGTTGTGTAGTTGGTTCTTTAGTTGTCTTTTGGGGGCCGCCCAATCCATGACTCGCCTTGCACGCACTGGCATTCAAATGGGTGCCAGTTTGTGTTCCAGCTGCTCCACTTCCCATCCATCTCCCAGCTTGTGGCCTGGGAAAGCAGTGGAGGATGGCCCAAGGGTATAGAACCTTGCGCCCACTTGGGAGACCCAGATAGAGCTCCTGGCTTTGGATTGACCAAGCTCTGGCTGATTTTATATAAATAAAATCTTTTTTTTTAAAGATATGTTATTAGAAAGGCAGATATATGCAAAGAGGAGAGAGAGAGAGAGAGAGAGAGAGAGAGAAAGAGAGATACACTGTATCCGTCGATTCAGTCCCCAAATTCCTCAACTGTTGCAGCTGGGCTGTTCCAAAGCCAGGAGCCTCTTCTGGGTCTCCCATACAGGCACAGGGTTCCAAGGCCTCCGAATGTTCTTCGCTGCTTTCCTGGGCTATAAGCAGGGAATTGCATGGGTGGTAGAGCAGCCGGAACACTTAACTAGCAACCGTATGCAACCCCAGTGCTTGCATTGTGAGGGTTGAGACAATTGAGGCTTAGTGCCAGGGCCAACAGTGCTGCATCACACGATTAATTTTTTTTTTTAACGATTATTTATTTATTTGGAAGAGTTACAAAAAGAGGGAAAGATCTCCCATCTAGTTGTTCACTCCCCAATTGCTTGTAGTGGTGAAGGCTGAGCCTGGCTCATTCCAAGAGTCAGGTGTTCAACTAGGGCTTCCATGTCATTTGCATGTCTGCAGATACTTGAACCATCTTCCTTTGCTTTTCCCAGGCCGTTAGCATGGTGTTGGATCAGAAATAGAGTAGCCGATTCCCGTATGGGAATCCAGCATTTCAGGCCCCTGTCTTACCCATTTTTAATTGTACATTTTAATTATGTTAAGAATATTCACATTGTGCAGTAGACCTAGAACTTGATTTCGCAAAAACTGATGCTTAATCCCTGAAGTAGCTTCCCGTTTGCCTGCTACAGCTTCTAGCAGGAGTCCATTCTTTGCTGTGAGTTTGGCTATTTTAGATTATCATGATGGTGGAATCATATGAGTCTGTGTGATTGACTTTAATTATAATGCTCTCAGAGTTCATCCATATTGTGGCATGTGACAAGGTTTTCTTCCTTGTTAATGCGAGTAATGTTTCACAGTGAGAGCACAAACTGGTTTCTGTTTCTGTTGATGGGCATTTAGGTTGCCTTCAGCTGTTGGCTTTTGTAACAGTGCAGCCATTGAATTTACATTGGGTTTACAAAAAACTATTCAAGATTATGCTTTCAGTTCTTTTCAACACACATAACCAGAAGTGGGAGTATTGGCTAGTAATTGTAATTGTTGTTTTTGGGAGGGTACCTTTGTATTATTTTCTACAATGTATTTTGTATTTCCATCAATATAGTGGTCAAGAAATCTCATTTGTCTATATCCTTACTGGCTATTTTTTTTTGTTTTGTTTTTCATGGGAGCTTTTTAATGGGTTTGACATATCTCATTACAGTTTTGTTAAGTACATTTTGAAATTAGGAAGTAACAGTCCTCCAACTTCATCTTGTTTAAAATTGCTTTGACTCTTTCAGGTTCCTTGAAAGTCCATGTAAATTTTAGAGAGAATTTTTATGTTCTACAAAGAAAATGAGATTTATTTAGTTTCATTACTAAGTCAGATATACAGAAAGGAGGAGAGACAGAGAGGAAGATCTTCCGCCTAATCATTCACTCCCCAAGTGAGCTGCAATAGCCGGTGCTGAGCCAGTCCGAAGCGAGGAGCCGGGAGCTTCCTTCAGGTCTCCCATATGGGTGCAGTGTCCCAAAGCATTGGGCCATCCTCGACTGCTTTCCCAGGCCACAAGCAGGGAGCTGGATGGGAAGTGGAGCTGCTGGGATCAGAATCGGTGCCCATATGGGATCCTGGTGCTTTCAAGGCCAGGACTTTAGCTGCTAGGCCACAGCGCTGGGCCCAGAATTTGAGATTTAAATAGGGGTTTCATTGACTGGTTTGTCGATCACTTTGGATAGTGTTGACATTTAGGAAAAGTTAGTTTTTCAACCCATTTTCATGGGGTTCCTTCTATTCACATCTTTTAAAATGTATTCCAGCAACATCTTATAGATTTTAGTGTTAAGGGCCTGTTAATTTTTCCTTTTTAAAAAAAATTTTTTTTTTTATTGGGCACATTTACGGAGAGAAAGTTCCTTCATCTGCTGGTTCATTCCCCAAGTGGCCACAAGAGCTGGAACTGAGCCGATGAAGTCAGAAGCCAGGAGATTCTTCCGGGTCTCCCACATGATTGCAGGGTCCAAAGGCTTTGGGCCATCCTCCACTGCTTTCCCAGGCCACAAACATGGAGTTGGATGGGAAGCAGGGCTGCCGGGACATGAACTGACATCCAAATGGGATCCTGGTACATACAAGGCAGGAACTTTAGCCACTTTGGTACTGCGCCAAGCCCTAATTTTTCTTTAAGCTTTTTTTCCCCCGGTTTATTTGAAAGGCAAAGAAAGAGAGCAAGCTGCCTCTGGTTTGCTCCTTAGTTGGTGGTAATGACATGGGCCGGGTTGGTCTAAATCAGGATCCTTGAGCTTCATCCCATGTACATACAATGATCCAAGCGTTTGGGCTGTCCTCTGATGCTTTCCCATAAACACTACCATAGTGCTGCATTGGTGGTAGAAAAGCTGGATATGGAACTAGCTCTTGAGATGTTCCCTGTTGCAGGCAGTATCTTAACGTGCTGTGCCACAACTCTAGGTCTGTTAGTTTGTTTTTCAATTCGTTCATTGTTAGTGTATAGAAATACATCTTTTTTGTTTTGACTTGTGCTTCCGCCCTACCCCTGTATATATGGAATTGTATCATAAGATAATAATAATAATAATAATAAAATAAAAAATTATAAATATGTAAATGATGACTTCTGGACACAGTGAAGAGTTAAATGTTGGATAATGTTTGCTTTTATTCTTATCCTGTGAGTCATATCTAAACAGTTGTTTATTTTAACATGGTTATGCCCTTTTATCTGCAACTGGTTTCATAATACCCTGGGAGAGTTGCATAGTTGCATAGTTGTGACAAAGACTGTATGTCCTGCAAAGCCCAGAATATTTTCTTTACCTTCTCTTTTTTTTAAGATTTTTTAATTTTTATTACAAAGTCAGATATACAGAGAGGAGGAGAGACAGAGTAAGATCTTCCGTCCAATGATTCACTCCCCAAGTGAGCCGCAACGGGCCGGTGCTGCGCTGATCCAAAGCTGGGAACCAGGAACTTCCTCCAGGTCTCCCATATGGGTGCAGGGTCCCAAAGCTTTGGGCCATCCTCGACTGCTTTCCCAGGCCACAAGCAGGGAGCTGGATGGGAAGTGGAGCTGCCGGGATCAGAACCGGTGCCCATATGGGATCCCGGGGCGTTCTAGGCAAGGACTTAAGCTGCTAGGCCATGGCACCGGGCCCAGTACCTTTTCTTTTTTAAGGTTTATTTTTATTAAAAAGGCATAGAGACAGAGTTCTTCTGTCCCCTGGTTCACTCTCTGATGTCAGGAGCTTTGTTTGGATCTCCCACTTGGATGAAGGGGCCCAAACAATTGAGCCATCTTCCACTGCTTTCCCAGGCACATTATCATGGAGCCTGACTGAAAGTTGGAACAGACGCCCATTAGGGATGCAGGATTTGCAGGCAGCAGCAACATCTGCTAGGTCACAGTGTAGACCCCTTCTTTGTGTACATTTGCAGGAATATTGTGTTGATCCCAACACTGTAAACTTTTTTTTTTTTTAAGATTGATTTATTTTAAAGACAGCAAAAAGGAGAGACAGAGATCTTCATCTGATAGTTGGCTCTGCAAATGGCTGTATCAGCAGAGCTGGGACAATTCAAAGCCAGGAGATTCCTTTGGGTCTCCCATTTAGGTGCAGGGGTCCAGTCACCTGGGCTGTTTTCCACTGTTTTCCCAGAGGCATTAACGGGAAGCTGGATCAGAAATGGAGCGACTAGGACTTGAGCTGATACTAATATGGGATGCTGGTATGGCTTTACCCACTACACCTCAGTGTGGGCCCTAATTGTTTTGTAGTAGAATGACTTATTGGATCATTAGCAAATTAATACTTATACAGTTTGTTTTTGGCTTTAGATTGATTTTATAGTGCTGCCTGTTATATGTGAAATACTAGTATGTCAGCATACAGTGAGAAAGCTGAATAAGGAGTTTAATAAGGGGGAGTGATTTTATGTATGCTTGGTATTTAGAAAGGAAAGAGTGAATGAAGAAAAACCAGAGGTGGTCATAACTGAGAAACAGCCGATCTTAAAATTGGCAAAACACAGGACAGTATTTTTGGGATCTAACATCTTATTGGCGGGGGGGGGGGGGAGACAATTCCTGTACAGGAAAAAAGGAGTTTTCAGAAAAAGATCTGACGATTATAAGTAACCCTGAGAAGAGTGTGCTGCAAGTAGGCCTACAGTATTGAAAAAGATCTGACGATTATAAGTAACCCTGAGAAGAGTGTGCTGCAAGTAGGCCTACAGTATTGAAGGTTGAAGCAGAGATAACATGCCACAAGTCCTTGGCGACTTGTTGCCTCATAGTCTTCCTTATCAGCCCTAAGAGTCAACTAGTGTAGGAGGACATTGTGACCTTAGTCAGCTACCATAGTCAGCCAGCACAGGATTACAGTTGATGGGACAATATTTGTATGATAAACAACTGAATGGATGTCTTGTTTGTAACTGATTGGATATCCTTTGCATGAGAACAACTGTATGGCTATGTTTTGTATACCTGATGAGATATCTTTGTATAAGAACAGTTGAGTGGGAAGTAATATACAAGGCAAAAGGACTTCCAAACTAAGGCATAGAAACAGTTGATGGTTCTGTTGATGAACTAAGTATCTCTACCCTAATCCTGTATGACCCTTAGCATATAAAGTCTGTTGCCCCTAATGAATTTTGGCTATTGATCATCAGTCAGTAGTCCAAGCGTGCACCAAGTCCATCGCTGCAGGACAGCGACAAACTAGAAAGAAGAATGTGGGTTTTAGGGTCAATATAACAGAGCATAAAGCAGAGTGTGGATGTGGAGTTGAGGAATAATCCCAGAATAATTGGTGAACTATGTTCATTCCATCTGTGAAAAATCTGTTCTTAATCTCAGTTTGGTCAGTAATTAAACCAAAGATTGTTTTGCTTTCACCACAGAAGATATATCTGACATGCAAGTGAAAGTTTGATTTTAAAGTTTGGCTTTAACATTGGTTTTGTATTTTTCATGATTTTCAGAATTCTTTTTTTTTTTTCTGCTTTATTTCAGTATCAGATATAGAAGGTGGTGATGGACTACAGCTCAGAAAGGAACATACTCTCAAAATATTTGCTTATATCAATTCCTGGACACAGAGGTATGTATTTTATATTGCTGCTGTTTGTTGTAAAATTTTGCTTTGGGGATGTTGAATTAGAAACTTTTAGCATTGGATGATAATTTGTCAGGGGCTGGTATTTGGGCTAGACGCATCCAGCAGCTGAAATTGGTTATGATGTCTACTGTGTCTCCTGTCAGAGCATCTGGCTTCTGTGCTAGCCTCCGGTTCCTGATTCTAGCTGCCTGCTAGTGGAGGCTCTGGGAGGTAGCCATGATGCTTAAATAATTGGGTTCTTGCTACTCACATGTGAAAACTTGATTGTTTCTAGTTCCTGGCTTGTGTTATGGGGAAGTGAACCACTTTATCAGAGCTCTTTGTCTCTGCCTCACAAATGAATTCATAATACCTCTACAGCAATTGTTTGGTTTTTAATAAATCTTCTTTCCTCATTCCTGAAGAAGCTGATCATTGTTCTATTTTTAAAATATCAACATAAAAATTTGTTCCTCTTTTATTAGCAATTTGGGAATGAATGGAATTGTGAAAAATAATTATTTTGAGTTAAGAACTTTCAGCACATTGCCAAAGGTTTGTAAAAAATTAATTCATTTATAAAAATTTCTGTAGTTGTGGGCCAGTGCCATGGCTCAGTTGACTAATTCTCTGCCTGCAGGGACTGTCATCCCATATGTGCATGGGCTCATATCCTGGCTGCTCCACTTCTAATATAGCTCTTTGTTGGTGACCTGGGAAAGCTGTGGAGGATGGCCCAAGTCCTTAGGAGCTGTGACAGAGATTCCTGGCTCCTGGCTTTGGATCAGCTCCACTCTGGCTGTTGCAGCCTTTAGGAATAGAAGCAAAGGATGTAAGATCTTTGTTTCTGTTTCTTCTCTCTATACCTCTACCTCTATAATAAAAATAAATAAATCTTAAAAATTCTGTGGTAGGAAACATTGTGAAGCAAATTGATGTTTGCTTCATTTTAACAATAATTAGGTTTTTTTTTTAAATAATACTATGTTAAAACTATGAACAAAACTTAAGGAATCTGTTATTAATATAGCTAAAGATTATATAAAGGATTTGTGAGTTTCTTTCCCTGAAAGTGATGACAGTAGATCATCGCTGATCATGCTTTTCACTTATGTGCCTTTCCAATTTTAATTTTAGTCATCCTAAAATATTTATGGATATGAATGTTTGAAGTGATCTTTCCTCTGCTGGTTCATTCCCCAAACAGCCACAAAGGCCAGAGCTGAGCTGAGCTGAAGCTGAGAGCTTCTGTCAGGTCTCCCACGCAAGTGCAGGGTCCTAAAGTTTTGGACTATCCTCCACTGCCTTCCCAGGACACAAACCGGGAGCTGGATCAGAAGTGGAGTAGCCAGGACATGAACTGGCGCCCAGATTGGATGTTGGCACCAACAGAATGCTTCTATTCCAAGTGTTTCTACAGTATTTATGTTTTCTAAAGATTTTTTCTTTGTTTAGATAAGTTTGTAGGTTTTAATTCTTTAAACCTGCTTTGTCATTACTAGCCTCTCTTTTCCTGAATTTCACTTAATGAAGCAGTGGATTGTTACTGTGATAGTGTTCTAGATGGAGTAAATTGTGGTTGGGAAACAGTCTAGACTGTAGGCTGGGTAAAGCTTAAGAAGTCATTTAGTCTGATCTCTCAAAGGCGTCCATAGGCAGAACTTGAAACTCAGTAAGTTTATAGTAGGCAAATTTTTACATTGATGATTTTGTGTGGCCCATGAATGTTATTACAAATTTTTAAACACCCCTTGAAAGAGAAAGGGGTCCTTATTCGTGGTCTAGATGAATGGATATTTCATAATATTATGTTAACTGTATAAAGTTAACATTGAAATGTTTTTGCTGAAAAATGGCATCTCTCAGTCACATAATCTACACATTTTCTTTTTATATGAAAAGCAGAAAGAATGACAGAGACAAAAGACATGGTAAAGAATCAGGCAGTAATCTGCCATCTGATGGCGTACTCCCCAGATGTCTACTGTAGCTAGGGCAGGGCCAGCCTGGCGTTTAGAATTCGGTACAGGTTTCTCCTGTTGATAGCCTGTCACCTGCTGCCTCTTGGGTTGCATATTAGTAGGAAACAAGCAGATTGGAAGTTGGAGGAGCTGAAACTTGAACCAAGACTCTGAAACAGGATGGGGCTTCTCAGGTTATGTGTTTACTACCAAGCCAAATGCCTGCACGTAGATTTGTTGTAACTACAACTAAGTAGCAAAGGTTACATTAGGAAAAAACCTACACTTCTGTTATCTGTGGATATACCATTAAATAAAGTCCACAGAAATTAAATCATCACTAATAGTTGAACTGGAATGGGAGTTGTATTTTTCCCTTTTTGTAGCCCTTTTTTTTTAAAAAAAAATTTACAAATGCACATTCTTAATCCTTGTATTAGGTATTTTTAAAAAAGATTTATTTATTTTTATTGGAAAGTCAGATATGCATAGAGGAGGAGACACAGAAAAGTCTAACATCCACTGATTCACTTCCCAAGTGGCTGCAGTAGCCAGAGCTGAGCTGATCCAAAGCCAGGAGCCAGGAGCTGCTTTTAGATCTTCCATGCGAGGGCAGAGTCCCAAGGCTATGGGCCATCCTTGACTGCTTTCTCAGGTCACAGCAGGGAGCTGGATAAGAACTGGAGCATTTGGAACCCAAACCAGTGCCCCTAGGAGATCACGGAGGTTGCAAAGCAAGGACTTTAGCAACTAGAATGTCATTCATGCTGGGCCCTGTATCAGATATTTTTAAACTGCAACATAAATGGGAATGAAATAGGAAATTTCAGTGTTTTTAATTAGACAGTAATTTGTAGATTTCATCAGAATATCCTCGTGTTAGAACCCAAAGTATTTTAAGAGTCGGCTTTAAACTGCCTTTGAGCTACTAGATACGGACTTTATCCTCATCCCCCAACCTCTGCCCCAACCCTAAAGGTTTATTTATTTATTTGAAAGTCAGAGACAGAGGGACAGAGGTCTTCTGCTGGTTCATTTCTCAAAAGACCGGTACGGCCACATCTGGGTGGGCTTTAACATGGAGCCAGGAGCTTTTTCCCAGTCTTCTGAGTGAGTATATGGGGCCAAAGATTCCATCCATCTTACTGTTTTCTTAGGGGCATTAGCAGGGAACAGATTTAAAGGTGCTGCATCTGGGACTTGAAATGGTTCTCCTGTGGGATGTTGACATCACAGGTGGAGGGTTTACTCCCTACCCACAGCTCTGGCACTCGGTCTGGATTCCTCTCTGCATTGTCTATGAACTCAACAATTATGACAAATTAACTTGTGTAAGCTCTCTCCTTTGCTCATTTGTCAAGTTAGAATGATAAAGTTGCTGCTAAGATTACGCTTAGCATAGCATTTGAAAAAGAACTTTAACATGCTTTTAAATTAAAATTTGTTCGGAAAAAAACACATTCAAGGATGGGTCAGCTAAAGCACAAAAGGCCAAACTGGAAGATATGATTTGCAACATTTGTGATTCTGTTCACCTGTCAGTATGTACAGTTTTTAGGTTGTTGCTGTAAAAATAAAATATTAGGGGACCCTGTGTGGTTGCCTAGTTGCTAAAGTTCTCGTTTTGCAACCACTGGGATCCCATGTGGATACCGGTTTGTATCCCAGCTGCTCCACTTTCCACCCAGCTCCCTGCCTGTGGCCTGGAGGATGGTCCAAAGCCTTGGGAGACTACCCAATTGAGAGGCCGAGAAGTAGTTCCTTCCTCCTGGCTTCAGATCAGCCCAGCTGAGCTCCTGCTGTTGTGGCCACTTGGGGAGTGAATCAGCAGATGGGAGAACTTTCTGTTTCTCCTTATCTCTGCAAATTTACCTTTCCAGTAAAAATAAATAAATCTTAAAAAATATAGAGAGGAAATAGTATTTTAAAATGTAAAAAACCTGCCATCTTTGTGTTTATTTAAAAAGCCATTAATTTTCTTTTCATTATTTTGATAAGCTTTATTTTTTTAAACATTTTATTTTTATTTGGAAGGCAAAGTTACAGAGTGGGAGGGAAAGACAGAGATCTTTTATCTATTGGTTCACTTCAGAATGGCTGCAGTGGCTGGAGCAAAACCAGTCCGAAGTCAGGAGTTAGAAGCTTCTTAGGGCCTTCCATATGGGTGTAGGAACCAAGGGATTTGAACCATCTTTCACTGCTTTCTCAGGATTTAAAGAAGCACCTGGTTTGGACGTAGAGCAGCCACAACCCTAATGGGTACCTGTGGGATACCCACTTTATAGGTGGAAGCTTAACTTACTCTAGGCATAGTTTTGTAATCTGTTGATCATTACTCAACATATACAAGTATCAGAACATCATGTTGTGCCTCATAAATGTGTATAATTGTGTCAAGTAAAAATTCAAAAAAATGTGATCAGTGAAATTTTGATACTGACCACTTTATTTATTACTTTATTTATAAAGATTTTATTTATTTTTTGTTTATAATACTTAAATCATTATCATTTTATGATACAGTTCCATAGGCCTTGGGATATCCCTTACCCCTACTTCAAGTCCTCTCCCCCCACACTTATATTATTACTATAATATAGTTCTTCATAAACAGTCATATGTTCGTCATTGCAGGCATAGACAGTGGTAGAGAGTCCAGCATCCTATTGTCAAGATATAGTTAACAGTTTCATTGGGAGTCCATCTTTGATCTGGTAGAGGTGTAAGTTGTATTGTATCCTCACATCTAGATATGATAATCTCTATTACACATTTACTATACATCCCCTTAAATGAAAAGCCACAATACAAAATAAACTACAGGGAGAAAAATAGGAATTTAAAATGCCGTGAAGTCCTCACGACGTTTTGATAATTCAGCAGTCCTGAATTGCTGTCAATCCTGCCACTCCAATTGTGATGAAATCTCTCCAGAATCTTTAGGAAGAGGCTGCTATGCTCCACCTTACAGTCTCCGTCTGCCCAGATATTCACTGCCAATGCATGGTTGGAGTAGTTGATCAATTTGTTCTATCCTCCGTCCTCTGCCATGGTATCAGGCATCCTCTGGAGGCTCCAGTGTACTGCCATGTCCTCCATATACATTTGGGTTTGCTGTCCTCTACTATGTCTGAAAAACTGAGAAGGCCCAACTCTGACACATGCACTCCACGGTCAGACCATGGAACCTGCAGTTCTCTCCATGGTTGGGGTTTTGAGTCCAGCGGTTCAGATACTAGCCACTTTAAAGTAGTACTTTTTCAGGAAGTAATTTGTAAAATACTTTTTGCTTAAATGGTCTTGTCATGGTTTCTGTGGTGGTAACAGGCTAGGAAAATTGATATTGGACCTACTAGAGTATCTGTTGATAGTATGAAATCTAGAACCCAGCTTCAAATAATTTCATTTTAATATATAGGTTGCTCATGAATATTGATTATTTATAATTGAAATTCTGCTTTGTGCTAGACATCCAAAATTATCTTTTTATCTTTACGCATTTATTTTTCTTAAAACTTATTTTGGAAAAATTTTAAGATTTACTTATTTTTATTGGAAAGTCAGATATTAATAGAGGAGGAGGGACAGAAAGGAAGATCTTCCATCCGATAATTCACTGCCCAAGCGACCACAATGGACAGAGCTGAGCTGATCCGAAGCCAGGAGCCAGGAGCCAGGAATTTCTTCCAGGTCTTCCACACAGGTGCAGAATCCCAAGGCTTTGGACCATCCTCGACTGCTTTCCCAGGCCACAAGCATGGAGCTGGATGGGAAGTGGGTCTACCGAAATTAGAACTAACACCCTTATGGGATCCCAGCGTGTTCAAGGCAAGAACTTTTGCTGCTAGGCCACCGCACCAGGCCCTGTAAAATTTTTTTTACACATTTAGTTCACAATTATTGCGCATATATTTTTAAAAATTATTTTTGTTGGAAAGACAGATTTACAGAGAGGATAGACAGGTCTTTCCTCTGCTGGTTGGCTCCTTAAATGATCAGAGTGGCTTAAGCTGACCTAATTTGAAGCCAGGAGCTTCTTCAGGTCTCCTACTTTGGTGTGGGGGCCCAAGACTTTGGGCCATCCTTTGCTGCCATTCCAGGCCCATAAGCAAAGAGCTGAATCAGAAGTGGAGCACCTGGAACACGAGCTGGTACCCAATACAGAATGCTGATGCTTTCAGGTCAGCCATTAGACCGTTCATCCACCAGACCAGCTTTGTGTTATTACATATTTTTTTCTTAAGATTTATTTATTTTCTTTTATTTTTAAAGATTTATTTATTTTATTACAAAGTCAGATATACAGAGAGGAGGAGAGACAGAGAGTAAGATCTTCCGTCCAATGATTCACTCCCCAAGTGAGCCACAACGGGCCGATGCGCGCCGATCCGAAGCCAGGAACCAGGAACCTCTTCCAGGTCTCCCACACAGGTGCAGGGTCCCGATGCATTGGGCCGTCCTCGAGTGCTTTCCCAGGCCACAAGCAGGGAGCTGGATGGGAAATGGAGCTGCCGGGATTAGAACCAGCGCCCATATGGGATCCTGGTGCGTTCAAGGCGAGTTTAGTCACTAGGCCACGCCGCCGGGCCCAAGATTTATTTATTTTCATTGGAAAGTCAGATATACACAGAGGAGGAGAGACAGGAAGATCTTCCGTCCGATGTTTCACTCCCCAAGTGAGCTGCAATGTCTGGTGCTGTGCCGATCCGAAGCCGGGAACCTGGAACCTCTTCCAGGTCTTCCATGCGGGTGCAGGATCTCAATGCATTGGGCTGTCCTCAACTGCCTTCCCAGGCCACAAGCAGGGAGCTGGATGGGAAGTGGAGCTGCCGGGACTAGAACCGGAGCCCATATGGGATCCTGGTGCGTTCAAGGCGAGGACTTTAGCCACTAGGCCACGCCACCGGGCCCACATATTTTTAAATATGAGCACACTCCAGTGGGCAGCATTGTTTTTGTTTTGGCAATCAAGTTTTATCAGATTGGAAATAGTAGATGGGGCCCAGTGTGGTGTGGCCAGCCTCAGAGTTTGGGTGTAGTGAATAGAATGAATTTTTAATGCGTATTATTGCTAGGTACTTGAGCGATATTTCAAATAGAGTTCACCATTGATACTTGTTGTTCACACAGTCTTGACAAGAGTCTGTAGTTCCTAAATAGGACCAGAATTGCTAATAAAACATTCCAATCCCAGTCCTGCAGCAGTGTGGGTAAATCCTTTCTGTGGGGGAAGCTTGGCTAAGATGTTGCTTTGACCAGGACTGGAAAGACATTAGGGCATGTTTGGTAGGCAGTTTAAGGCGAGCCCACCTGGCTAAGACCCCCCAGTTCTTATGAGACAACATGTGGTTGTCTGGGGGGCAGGACAGAGGAGAGGAGGAAATTGGCCCTGTCTCCTTTATCAGAGTTACAAATGGTGAAATGAAGTGGGTCAATGCACAGGTATTTAAAAAATACTTTGTATCAGAAAATAGTACCCAACAAGAAAATATGCTTGTAAAATTCAGTCATTTTCAGAACGTTTTTGCATGCCTAGAAATAATGAAAATAAACAGTTGCTGAGTCAGAAGAAACAAAGGCAAGCTTCTGACTGTCAGGAAGTAGCTGCGCCTGGGTGCCCTGTGGACACACGCCCCCTGAGCTAGGGTTTACAGGGAGTGTCAATCAATTTTAATGCACTGCAAAAGACGGGGGAAGAGCTTCCCAAACACAAAAAAGCATTTCAAAACATCCATGGAAAGTGAACTAAAACGATACGTTTATTTTGTTGCAAAATTGTTTTGAAATCCACACATGTGAGGTCTTGAAAGGTTATTATGGAAAACGCCTATTATGAAAAAGCTATGAATGGATCTCATTTTTTTGGCACCAAAATAAACGTCTTTTTTTTTCCAACCAACTCAAAAAAAAAAAAAAAAAAAAAAAAGGCTTGCTTTTCCCTGATGTAGCTCACATGAGGCCCACAGGTGTTGTAGCCCTGCCTGGTCTGGTCTGCCTCCATCCCAGCTCACGCTCTCCACATTCCCGCCTACTGGCTTTGCCCCCTCCCTCCCTCGTTCTCACGTATGCTGGTTAGATGCTGTGGTATGGCACACCTCACCTTGGCATTTGCCAGTGGGTGTTGTAGCCTGGCCAAGCCGGCCCACTCCCAATTCCAGCTGATGTTGGTGAGGGTTATAGACTAGCCCAGCCGTAATGTGCCCTAGTATGTGTTGCGACCATGCCTGGCCCGACCCACACTCTGTTCTGGTGCTCGGATTCACCAGCAGTTGATGTGAATTGATTCAGCCTGGTCTGCCCCCAGCTTATGCCCAATGTATGCCTGTGGGTACCTTTCCCTGGCCTGGTCTGGGTTTCTCCCTATCGTGGTTCTTGCACTCACCTGTCGGGACTGTGTCCTCCCAGAGTTGCCCAGGCTCCTCCAGCAGAATCTCCCAGTGCCAGATCTCATGCTTACCAGTGTGTCCATCAGCCAGTCCTACTTAGTCCACCTCCTGTCCTAGCAGGAACAATGGCCTTTCTTGACTGGCCTTCAACCCATTCTGGTTCTTACTGTTGGATGTTTCAGCCCAGACAAGGCTTGTCCATACCCAGACACTGCTCACGCATTGCTCAGTAGGGGCAGAGACCTATCCTAGTCCATCCTACATCTACCCTTGTTCTCCAAAGCACTGGATGGTTGCTGGAGTCTAGCCCAGTCTGGTGCATCCACTCCCAGTCCAAACTTGTCCCCAAGGAGAGTGCAGCCATGTCCAGACCAGAACACAGCCCCCACTCCGGCCCCCGCACTCACCAGTGCGAATCCCAACCTGGTTAGGGTGTCTTCTTAGCTCCCCAGTTGGGCCTGGTCCCAACCATAGATTACATGCACATTCCAGTGGTTGCTGTAACCCAGCTTGGCATAGCCCCTCACCTATCTTGGCCTTTGCCTTCGTTGCTGTGTCCTAGTATCCCTGGCTCATGCAAACCAGTTGGTGCAAGAGCCTAGTTGGGCATGATCTGTGTTCTGACCTGATTTCTGTTCTTCCTTGTGAGTTAAGGTTTGCTTGGCCCTGCCTGGTCCACCCACTTCCAGTTGCAGCTTGGCTCACCCCACATCCTGTTTTAGGATGCACATTCGGGTGCTGCTGCCATTGACCTGCCCAGACTGTTGTCAGTTCTTCACCCATAAGTGATGTCAGGTTCCATGGTCACACCTAGCTCAGCCCATCACTACCCTGACTTTTGAGCTAACCAGTGGGATTTGTATTTCCACAGGGTTGAGCTCACACTTCCCTCAGAGAGTCTACCCCCAGAGCTGGTTCTCTTGCATGTTGGTTAGTGTCTTAACCCTGCCAAGTGTGGCCCATCCCCTGTTCTGCCACCCAGTCAGGTACTGGTACCTAGCCCTGCCAGACAGGCCCCCATCTATAACTTTCGTGTGGACTGGTGTGTGGCAGTCAGTGATGCTCTATGCTAGTAGCCCATCTCAGGATTCCCATGTGGCTTGATGAATCCGTCTAGCCCAAATAGAACTTATTTACTCTCCCACTCCAAACCCTCAGATCTCAGTCCCCATGCCTGGAAGCAAGTTCGGTGACCCCCATTGCTGGGAATCACCCAGAATTCATCCCTCACACTGGCCTTATCCCTGGATGTTTCTAGGCAGCAATTACATATCCTAAAAACCCTGGAGTTCGCCACTGGGTGGCCAGCAGGCAGATACTGGCACCAAATAGGCACACTTGCTGCCCAAAGCCTAGGACTCAGTCACCATGTGGCGACGGTGCCCATGGGCCGAGTCCCAGGCATTGGATTCGACCTGGCCCAGGTATTGTCAACAATCAGGTCACCCCCACTGCAGAGGGCTATGGTCACCTGAGCCGCCAAAGTTGAACTCTACCGACACCTAATACTTTTAAGTTCTGAGCCTTTCTAGTATTTTGTGGGTTGAGTTTTTCTTACTGTTTGTGTATCTACCTCACTGTAGCATCTTCCAAGTTTGTTTCTTCCATGCTGTAATTTATTCTTTATTTGCTTTGTTATCTTTTATTTAATTATTTCTGTCCTGAACGAGAATAGACAAGACATGTCTCCTTTAGTATTTTTGTGACAAGTTTTGAAGTAAAGAAAATGATTTCTGAATGAATTCAAGCTGGGCTTAAGTCAAATGATGTTTTGATTTCAAAATACTGATCTCCCTTGCATGGTGTATGTGACAAATGGTAGATTAAAACCATAGGTATGTAGCTTTCTTAGCGTTGAGCATAATAGGATGAAACGGATTGTTGATGAGGACATAATAGTTTTGAAAATAAATTATGTGTATTCTGAGTTAGATTCTCAGTTTTCATTCAACTTACATGTTTGGGTCTGTAAGGACTCATACTTACTTTTCCTTATACCTTGTTCAGCATCATTTTTGTCTCTGTTAGGGATAGGTTATGTGTGAAGGGGAGTTAAATTAAGTGTTTTCCTATATGCCAGTTGGTCTCTAATCTTAATGTGTATTATTGAAAGGCAGAAATCATTGGTTCCTCTCCAAAGGTCTGTGGTAACTGGAACCAGACCAGGCTGACTGGGACCCAAGTACTTGAGCCGTTTCTTTCTGCTTTCTAAGCTTGCGTGTTCACAGGAAGCTGGAGTTGGAAGTGGAGCCTGGACTTCTTACTAGACACTCTGATAAGGGACTGTGGGAATCCAAAGTGTGTCTTAACTGCTGTAGTTGATTGCTGCCCCAGTTTCTGTCTTTGAAGTTTGGTTTCTTAGTAACTGGGCTACTTGATGCTCTTTTTTCATAGCAGTGTTTTAAAATTTGTTTTTCCCCTGTATTTAAAAAAAAAATAACTCAAGTTCTTTTAACCCCTACCATCCTTTTCACCCACTATAACATCCAGCTTTGTGTATTCTGATTGTATTGTTACTCTTGTTAAGTTTTCATTGCCTCATACAAGAAAGAACATGTGGTATTTTCCTTTCTATGTTTAGCTTATTTCATGTAACATTAAGTCCTCCAGTTCTGGCAATTTTACTGCAGATGATACAATTTCATTTTTTGTATGTGACTGAATAATATTGTTGTTTATGGATTGCCTTTTCTTTATGTATCTGATGATTACATACTTTCCCTAATTTTTAAAAGAGGAAATTTGGCTTTCTCAAAATGTAACTCCAATGTTTTTATCTGGGAATTCAGGGTGCATTTCACATTTTTAACTAAAGTTTATTTTCATTTTATTTGAAAGAGCTAGACAGGCAGGCAGGTCTTCTCTGTAATAATGTACTTCACAAATGCAGCATCTGGGACATAAAGCCACATGCATACAGATCAGTCCTATTTTCCCACATGTGTGCAAGGGCTCCAACAACTTGAGCCAACACCTAATATCTCCCAGGGTTCACATTAGCAGGAGGATGGGTTGGGAGAAGACTAGCCAGGGCTTAAACCAGGCACTCAAATATGGGATGTGTGCATTTGGGCAGAGACTTAAAAGCTGTTCACGATATCTGTCTCTTAGCTTCAATTTTTTCATGAGACACTGAAGTTTATAACTTGTCATTGGGAAGCTGACTTTTCTGTATGTTAAAACTGCTCTTTAAAACTACAAGCAATATACTCACAGAATTTGTGATGTTATAAAATTTAAGCACTATTAGGCCTTAATGACTTTCCTTCCCCTCTCCCCCTCAAGATTTACTTATTTATTGAAAGGAGTTACAGAAAAAGAGGGAAAGACCAAGAGCTTCCCACCCATTGGTTCACTCCTACAACGACCAGGTTTAGGCCAGGCCAGAAGCAGGAAGTTCTTCCAGGTCTCCCACAGTGATGTAGGGGGCAATTGCTTTTGCTGCTTTCCCCGGCCACATTTGCAGGGGGCTGGATTGGAAGTGGAGCTGTTGCAACTCCAGCTGGTGCGCGTGGGTTGCTGTATAATAGATTATTCCAGAATTAGAATCTTTAAAACAGTCAACATGTATTGTTCTCCAAATTTTCGTGGGTCAGGAATTTTAGGATTCGTTTAGTTTGTTGGTTCTGACTTGTGACTCAAAGTTGCATTCAGGATGTAGGCCAGATTGCTGTCATCTGAAGGTTTCTGTCATCTACCTCTGAGTGGCTCACTCTCTGTGGTGTCAAAGTTAGTGTTGTACAGTGGAAAGGCCTCAAGCTGGCTGCTTAAGTGTTATATTAAGTAGCCAGGCTGAAGTGGTAGTGTCATTTTTGTGGGAAAAAAACTTCTCAACTTTTATCAACAGTGTTCTTTATGTAAAATTGAATTCTTAAAACCCGCTGTAGAGCTTTAGAACATAAAAATAAATTTCCTTTTATGGATTTCCCTCTGTGACTATTTTTTTTAATTTGCTCTCAGATGTTACACATTGTGATTTTCACAGTATTCTACTTACTAGAAGCAAATGCCATCCACATCAGGGGATATGTTTTTTTAAGATTTATTAATTTAAAAGCAAAGTTATAAAGTGGAATGGTGAGATATCTTCCATTCCCTGGTTCCCTTTCCAGATGACCTCAGTGGCTGCACCCGGGTCAATCTGGAACCAGAGGAGTTTCTTTTGGGTGTCCCATATGGGTGCAGGAACTGACACACTTAGGCTGCCTTCTGCTGCTTTTCCAGGTGCATTAGCATGGAGCTGAATTGGAGGTGGTGCAGCAGAGACTGAAACTGGCACCTATATGGGATGCTGGCACTACAAGTGGTGGCTTTTCTAACTGTGTCACAGCACCAGCACTTTTAACTTTTCAAGTGGAATATTTCTAAGCTATGAGGACATTATTCAACTTTACTACACCCAAAGAAATGAAATTATTTCTGTATGATCATGCAGGAAGTTGGTGATCTATTTGGACTTACAGTGTGGTTGCTTTGATTTGTTTTAATGCTAGTTACAAATTATGAGTGATGACGTAACTAATCATCGGTGGTTCTAAATGTTGCAAGAACCAAATATGAATGTGCATATTTTTGACGGAATCATTAAGCCTTTTTGACTATCCATGATGCATTAGGCGTTCGACCACATACTAGACAGTAGATATAAGAATTAGATTTGTGTGTAATATTTGTTTCATTTTTCACTGAACCAGAGGAGAGGTATATATGAAATTTGTTTTATAAACTATGACATTAGCAAGCTAGCTTTCCTAATAATGGAATTTGTTATTGTTAGTTTCCTATTATCTGTTAAGCATCCATTAAGTACTCAGTGGTACAAAAACAAAGAAATGTGCCCTGATTCTTGGTTTCAGATAATTTGTTTAGAACAGATAAATACCTTGCACTGATATTGATATCTGTAAACGTAACATGGTAATGACTTTAACTAAGTGCTAATCGTTGGTGTGATGCTGTCTTTGTAAGTTACTGTTATGCTACCCCAGGATGAATAGGGAAGTAAGATTTTTCTACATACTTACTCATATATATATATATATTATTTAAAATTGTAATTGTTGCATCTCTAGGAAGTATTTATTTATTGGTTTTTTTTCTCTTGTAGGCAATGTTTATGCTGCTTCAAGGAATATAAGCATTTGGAGATTTTTAACCAAGTAGTGTGTGCACTTATTAACTTAGTGATTGCCCAAGTTCAAGTGCTCCGGGACCAGCTTTGTAAACATTGTACTACTATTAACGTAGATTCCACGTGGCAAGATGAGAGTAACCAAGCAGAAGAACCATTGAATATAGATAGAGAGTGTAATGAAGGAAGTACAGATAGACAGAAAACAGTAGAAAAAAAATCAAACTCTTCAAGAATTTGTAATCTGTCTGAGGAGGAATCTTCAAAGAGTTCTGATACTTACAATTTGTGGAATACAGATGAGAAGGAAAAACTCTTACTATGTGTAGCAAAAATTTTTCAAATACAGTTTCCCTTATATACTGCTTACAAGCATAATACTCATCCTACTATAGAGGTATGTAAAAATAGGTGTAGCAAATATTTGGAAATACCACTCTGTTGCTCACTAACGAATGAATGTGAAAACAGTTTTGTTGGAAAAATTTGTAAAACTCACTTAGCAAAATTATTCTGGTTTTTCTTTAGAACACTTTCGTAGTTTTTCTTGTTGAAAATTTATGTAGCACAGTCCTGTTAATGAAATATTTGTAAGTTTAACTCCATAGAAATTATTAGTGATTTAAACAGGTTGTTGTTGGGCTCTCTGTAGTTAATCCTTCATTAGGGTGCTATTTTACATGGTTGTTGTAGCATGTTACCAAAGGCAAAAGTGAACGCTGAAATGCTTCTTAGGGTTTAGCTTTTGAAATGACTGAGATAGTTTTGTCACTTTTATTTTGGCAAAGTTATTTTGCTTTGCCACAGTTTACAAAGGGAAGCCCTTATCTTGTATAGCCTGCATTGAATGGGGAAAGTTGTAGCCATTAGAGAATCTAACACGTTTCTTTTTTTCTGTTTGGGTTTTGTTTTTATTGTTTTGAAACTTACTTAGTTGAAACGCAAAATCGCAGAAGGAGAGAAAGAAATAGAGGAAGATATTGCCTACAGATTGATTTGCTAAATGGCAGTAACAGCCAGGGTTTGGCCAGGCCAAAACAGAAGTCAGAAACTATCTGCATCTTTTATCTGGGTAACAGAGAACTTAGCACTTGGACCATTTTCTAATGCGTTTTCAGGCATGTTAGGGCTGGAACTCAAAATAGTTCTTCTATTTCGGGTGCCAGCTTTGCATGCTGCAATATAAACTGCTGTGCCACAATCCTGGTCCCATACCACTTGCCCATTCTTACATCTTTTCTTCTAGTTTATGTATTCTTTAACTTTTTATTTTGTTGTGTAAGTCTTATACTTCTTTACATTTCTCTTCATTTAGAACATAATGGTCTTTGTTGGAATATTTTCATGTTTACAGTGAGATTTTATAAAAATGAATCTATACAGGTACATGATTCTGTGTTAGAATTCTTCATTAGGATATTTTAGATCAGATTATGCCCTGTGTTTTAGAATTCCTGATCACTCTTCCCATTTAGGAAACTATTTTAATATTTATTTCTTTATTTGGAAGGCAGAGCTAGAGGGAATGAGAGAGAGAGATCTTCCATGTGCTGGAAGATCCATCAGTCCCAAATGGCTGCAACAACTGGGATGGTGCCAGACTGAAGCCTGGATCCCAAATACTTGGGCCATCTTTCACTGCTTTACCAGGTGCATTAACAGGGAGTTGCATTGAAAACACATCAGCAGGGACTCAAGCAGCACCCATGTGGATGCAGATGGAGGCTTTCTCCCATGCAGGTGCAGGATCACAAGGCTCTGGACTGTGCTCCACTGCTTTCCTAGGCCACAAGTAGGGAGCTGGATGGAAGGTGGAGCAGTCGGGATTAGAATCGGTGCCCATATTGGATCCCTTTATGTTTAAGGCGAGGATTTTAGCTGCTAGGCCACCACACTGGGCCCATTTACCTATGCTGTGCTACAGCATTGGCCCTTAGGAGACATTGTTAAGACTGTCTGAGGATGGGGGACTGATGGTGTCCCTCAATAGGCTAATCCTTCACTTTCAAGCACCAGAATGCCATATGAGTTCCAGTTGTTCCGTTTCTGATCCAGCTGTCTGCTTTTGGATTGGGAGAGCAGTGGAGGATGACTCAAGTGCTTTGGGACCCTGCACCCATGTGGGAGACCTGGAGGAGGCTTGGGAGCTTAGCTCTGGCCATTGCAGCATTTTGAGGAGTGAAGTAGAACATGAAAGATCTGTCTCTCTTTCTTTCTTTTTCTTTCTTTCTTTCTCTCTCTCTCTCTTTTTCAAGATTTCTTTCTTTCTTTCAAGATTTTTTTTTTTTTAATTGCGAAGTCAGAAATACAGAGAGGGGAAAGAGAAGAGGAAGATCTTCTGTCCGATGATTCACTCCCCAAGTGACTGCCATGGCTGGAGCTGAGCCACTGTGAAGCCAGGAGACAGGAGCTTCTTCCAGGTCTCCCATGCAGGTGCAGGGTTCCAAGGCTCCACTGCTTTCCCAGGCCACAAGCAGGGAGCTGGATGGGAAGTGGAGCTGCCGGGTTTAGAACCGGTGCGCATATGGGATCCCAGCATGTTTAAGGTGAGGACTTTAGCCAGTAGGCCACTGCACTGGAACCATTTGTCTCCCCTTCTCTCTGAGTCTGCCATTCAAGTAGAAATAATTTTTTTTCAAGATTGTCAGAGATGGTAAGACATTACATTTAATGTTCTCATACTATTTTTTTTTTCAACAAAAAGAATCCATTATACAAATCTGAAAAATATGGTGTTAATAAAAACAGTGTGTAGATTTACAAATTTAGTATTTGAAGGGTTGGCTCTGTGGTGCATTTTGACCTTTTGCAGAGTAAGTCAATGCATGCAGAAATCTCTCAGCCTTTCTCTCTGTAATTCCCCCATCAAGCAAGCAAGTAAGTAGGTAAATAAATAATGAAAACTAGTATTTGGTTGTGGAAATAATATTCGTACAGAAATCAATTTAATGATTTCTCAGCAATAAAACTATTAAGTACATTTGTCAGTTCCTGTAATGAACTTGTTTATCAGCCTGTTTTTTTGAATGCTTTTATTTTCCTGTTGATTTTCTGATGTTATTCTTTAAATATAGGTATAGTTACATTTCTCACCTGTGATAAAGTGGTTTGCTGTTACTGTTCTTAATAATTGATTGGTATGTAGAGGGCAGTGCCCTGGCGTGGTAGCCTAAGCTTCTGCCTATGGCGGCAGCATGCTGGCTGATCCAATTCTGATTCAGCTTGTGGCTTATAGCCTGGGAAAGCATGGGGGAGGATCAAGTCCTTGGAGGAAACTCCTGGCTAGATTGGCTTAGCTCCCGCAGTTGCAGTAATTTGGGAAGTGAACCAAGTGGGTGCAAACAGACTCTGTCTTTCCTGTCTCTCACTATCGTTCTTTAGAACACTGCCTTTCAAATAAGTATAAATGGTAAATCTTTAAAATAACTTCACAGAGTTGTTTGATATGGCTACATGATTAAAATTAGTGTTTTCATAAAGACCTTGAGGTAAGATACTAATGGAAAACACAGATGGATCCTCTTACACAGAAATCTGTGTGAATTTGTTAGTTTTCTGTTTTTAATCATTGCTTTCCATGATACCAATAAGTAACGGTGATTTGTCAAAAAATAAAAGAAACTACACATACCGAAATTTCTGGTTTGTATCCTGTCCACGTGCTGGGTCATCTATTTGGAAGAATGTTAACAATTAAAACCTTGGTAGCATCTGTATATGTATTATACATATGTACGAGTGAATTTGTATAAACCCTATGATCTGGGATTTTAATGAAAATCATCTTACCTAATGCAACAGAGCTTAAGATTTTGTGACCCCACTTTCCCAAAGGAGATAGTCCATGCATTCTTCCGTTTGTGCTGCTATGATATCATTTCCTGATAAAATCTTTGTTTTGTTATAAGGGTACTACTTTGTTGAAACCATCTTAGACAAGAATAAAAATTTGAGTTATGTAGCTTTGTAGCAAAACACAAACAACTTTGTTACACAAGAGGCAATAACTTAAGCAGTTTGCAAAGAAAGTTTTCCATAGCACATTGCTCAGAAAAATCCTGGAATGAAGCACTTAATAGATGCATTGCATTTTGTTATTTATAAGGCAGTGTTAGGGAGGAGAACAGAGGGATCTTCCATCCAGTTGTACATTATCCAGATGAATCCAATGGCTGGAGCCCAGCCAGATTAAAGCCAGGAGTCAGGAGCATTTTTGTTAATTGCATGTAGGTATCAGGGGCCCAAAGAGTTGGGCCATTTTCCGCTGCCTTTCTAGGCACATTAACAGGAAGCTGGATCAGGAGTAGAGCAACTGGGCCTTGAATGGGCTCCCATGTGGATACTGGCACTGCAGGTGGCTTTGCCCGTACTTGTAGCCCCTATGTTGCTGTTTCTTCATTGTGAATGAATTCGTGTATTATTGGATCCAGTGTCAATAATGAATTAGATTTACAGTTTAAAAATTGTAAAGCTGAAAAAGAAATTGAGAAAGTGGAGCATACAAAGTTGCTGTCTATTTTTTAGCACTATTTATGTCTGCAACAGCCAAGAGTGTGCTAATTTAGGAGTTGGGAACTGGTTCCAAGTCTTCTTTGTGGGTATCAGGGATGCAATGCTGCTTATGGTGCTTTAGCAGGAAACTGGAATCAAGTGAGGGAGCTGGGCATCACACTGTCACTCTCAACCAGGATAGAAGTGTCTTCATGACCGGAGTGAATGCCTTATTGTATCATCTTAATTTTAAATATTTCTAAATGTGAACTGGCTTTGTTTTGCTACATTTTTCTGTGACACTTTTTTTTTTAAAGATTTATTTTATTTTTATTACAAAGTCAGATATACTGAGAGGAGGAGAGACAGAGGAAGTGGAGCCACCGGGATTAGAACCAGCGGCCATATGGGATCCAGGCGAGGACCTTAGCCACTAGGCCACGCTGCCGAGCCCGGTGACACTTTTTTTAATTCACCTTTTTTTTTGGTAGAAATTTTTAAAGCTTTATTTATGTATTTAAAAGGTAGAGTTCTTTTTTTTTTTTAACTGTTTGGCTTTTTTTTTTATTATTATTATTGATTACATTGCATTATGTGACACTGTCTCATAGACTCTGGGATTCCCCCAACCCCTCCCCATGGTGGATTCCTCCACCTTGTCACATTACCACAGGTAAAGTTCAGTTGAGATTCTTTCATTGCAAGCATCTACCAAGCATAAATTCCAGCATCTTATTGTCCAGATAAGTTCAAAGGTTTCTTGGGGAGACCATCTCTGGTTTGAAGGTAGAGCTGGCAGAGTATCTTCCTGATCAATTAAAAGCCCTGACATTACATCAGTAACCATTTATAACGTTATGGAATTAGTTGACATGGTATTGAGTAACCAATGTGTTAAAAGAGAAAAAAAAAATGCAAGTTCTGAACCACATCCTGTGACTTCTGCATTGACATTTCAATTATTAGTTTATATACAACCGTTTCTATACACCTTAAAATGGCTATAGATTACTATTCAGCTGTCTCATGTCTATTTTAATTTTAGTCTTTAGCAGTTCATAGCATTGAAGCATGATTTTGCTGAACTTGGCTGTGTTTCGTGTAGTCTGACTCTATAACTCTAAGAAGACATATGTCAACAGTTTAGGTGAACAGTTTTAGGAGGGGTGAACAGAAATCTTCAATACCCCAGTGAGGAGTAACTAATCTTTGTGTCCCACCCAGTGAGTTATAAGTGCATCCGCTGCTGACCGTTTACTTTCTGGTTCTAAGCTTTCCTTATTGTTCTCTGTCTATTCTAGTTTGTTTGTTTGTTTTGTGGGGTTTCTGGAGTGATCCTGATGGTCATTACGAGAGAGAGTGGGGACCCAAAGCCGGAACCAGGCAAGGACCAGAGAAAGCTCCTCTCCCTAGTCCCGAAGGAAGTTTACTGTTCTTCTGTTTCTGCAGACTGCTCAGTGCTCCTGGCTGTTGTTCTGATGACCTTGGATCCTGCAAGGCAGGAGGATTTGGGCTTCTTCTATCTCATATGGTAGATCCAATTGGGAGTGGGTGACCTCAGAGTCCTCGGCCTCTGAAAGCACTCCATTTCCCCGTGGTCTCCTTGGCAGTAGGGATGTAGTCCTTGGTGCTCCTAGTGAGAGTACTTGGTGAGGATCTGGGAGTCTTCAGGGTTGGGATACAAGCCTCCTCCTGTCTGCCTGCTCCACTCTGGGGTCTCCCCCTGCTCCATGCACATGATCTCCTGTTAAGAGGTTATTAGGATTACTCCTGATTCCCCCCATATGCCTTTGTAGTTTTGCTGTTGTCTAATGCTAATTCGAGTCTGTTGTCTATGAGTAACCAGTTATGATCCTGATAGGTTATACTTCCCGTCTTCTTCACACCTTCTAGGGTGATGTAAGATTTCTCTGCTCTCCCTCCCCATTTCTGAGTAGCATAGGGCCTTACAAGTATATTAGGTTTTACAATTATTTGATGTAGATCATAAGCATATCTTTCTAAACATGAAATTTATTAAGAATAAAATAAATTCCTTCTAAAGTTACTGAAAAGTTTCTCAGTGCTTTTGTGAGCTGTTAAAATTGCTGCTTGTGAAGGAACAATGTTGTTCCTAATGTTTTCTATATGGGTGTTTATAGTATTTGGTGTTATAATAATGCCTTAAGATAGTATTTTTAACCTATCAGAATGGAGATATGAAATGGTAGAATACTTCTGAGTGGTGAAACTATTCACCCGTGGTTTGAGTGATATGTTGAATATGAGGTTAGAATTTTGCTAGCTTATTTTCTAGCAGTATCTGCTAGTCACTAGAATATGTGATTCTGATATTCCAGCATGATTGACCCAGTCCATGAAACCTTATTTAACAGTTTTATGGGCATTCTTAAAAATAACTAAAAACTTTGTTCTTGTGTAAAGACTTGAAGCAGATTTAGGAGAATTACTAGATCTTATTTGCTAATCATTTTGGTTTCTCTTAGAACTTCATTTAGTACTGCTCCGAATGCAGTGTGATTGATTTCTCTGTGTGTGTGTGTGTGTGTGTGTGTGTGTGTGTATTTGTTTAATATTTGTTTATTTTACTTGGAATGTCAGAGTTACAGAGAGAGGGAGAGAGACACACACAGGTCTCCCATCTACTATTGGCTTCCCAAATGCCTGTGATGGCCTTTTGGGAATGATTTGCAGGCTGGTTCAGTCTGAAGCTGGAGACTGGAGCGCCTTCCTGGTCTTCTGTGCAATTCAGAACCCTAAGGACTTGATCCATCCTCTGCTGCTTTCTAGGTCATAAACAGGGAGCTCAATAGGGAGTGAGCAGTCAAGATGTGAACTGGCACCCATTTATGATGCAGGTGCCATGCTGCATCATGCAGGCCTGTAGTGTGATTGCTTTCAGTTAGCTGTTTTCTAAGTTGCCATGCAACTTTTATGAAGTAAGTAGTGGTGATGAAGGCATCAGTTCCTTTGGCAGCTCTCTCAATGTGAAAGTGCTTGATTATGAAATCAATTTTTACTATGACAAATAAAAAAACCCACAGTCTACAAATCGAGACATTGAAAGTTTTCACATTTTTTACTCCATCTTTTCCTCAAAAAATTTTTGCCAAAGTGGTTCATATACTTGCACATGTGAAAAGGTTTTTTGAACATTTGATCTCATGAATATAATTTTTTTTTAAAGATTTATTTATTTGTTAAAAATTCAGTTTTAAAGAGAAAAAGATGGTCTGTGCACTGGCTCACTCCCCAAGTGGCCACAATGGCTAGAGCTGAGCCAGTCCAGAGCCAGAAGCCTCGAACTTCTCCCACAGTGGTACAGTTTCCCAAGGGTTTGGGCCATCTTCCACTGCCTTCCCAGACCACAAGCATGGAGATTTATATTTTAATAGCTTTTTCAAAGTATAATTCTTAGCTTGTGCCAGTTATTTGCTTAGCATCAGCAGCTTTTTTAAGTAATTTTACTGAGGTGTAGAGCCACCACCACATGCCAATTTTAGAATATTTGTATTATTTGCTAGAGATTTCTCATAACCTGTTTCGTCCTTCCTTTTTTCTCTTTCGTTTTTTATTTAGATTTACTTATTTGAAAGGCAGAGTTGCACAGAGAAGGAGTTAACAAAGATGTAAAGAATCTTCTATACTCTAGCTCATTCCCGAAACGCTTGCAATAGCTAGGGCTGTGCAAGGCTGGAACCAGGATCCTGGAACTCCATCTGGGTCGTCTTTGCTCAGGCAGTAGCCCAGATTGGCTGGCTGTCTTGTAGTGTTTCCTAGGCATTTTTGCAGAAAGCTGGATTGGAAGTGGAATGATTGGAGCCTTGGACAGGCGCTCATGTGGGATGCTGTTGCAGGTGGCAGCTTAGTTCACTGTGCCACAATTGGCTCCCACCTACTACTTTATTTCACCTTAATATCTGTGTATAAGGATTGGATAAGACTCTGGATGATTATGACATTTTCTGTTTAGTTTATGTGATTGATGAGTTTTGATTGTTACTTTGGACTGTTAGCAGTTCTGGTAAACATGATACTTTGATTTTCCAGCACTTTGCTGATTCCTTGTTCAGTGTAAATATCCAGTAGATAAAGTACTTGGTCAGAGGGAATTTACATCTCAATGTTGACCTGTATTTCCAAATTACCTTTGATTGAACCAGTTTGTTTCTCACTTGCAATGTACTTCATGCAGTTGTAATCATTTATGTGGAAAGTACAATGTGTAATGCCTGGCCCTATCTCTACTGGAATTGAAGAGTATAGTTTCAACACATTTACGCTCTAGTGTGTTTTTCACAAACCTGAAAGCTAAATCTCTCCTTTTAATTAAAAAAAATGTGTGGAAGGAACGTCTTTGAAATATGTTAGTTTTGATTGATATATTAAGACAAGGAACAGTTGGAAAATCTTATTTTTATGAAAATTAGTCTCAGGAAGTTTGTGGGCTCTTTGGATTGATATTTGGTAATTGTAAACTTTTTTTCTTTTTAGGATATATCAACTCAAGAAAGTAATATACTAGGGGCATTCTGTGATATGAATGTAAGTATGTTTTTCATTCTAACGTTCAAAGAGAATTTTGGATTTTTGTTCATATGTGCTTGAAATTATTTTAACATGATTTTATGGTAAAAATTGCTCCTAGTGTGTTTTAAAATAATGTATTTTGTTTATTTTCTCAGGATGTAGAAGTACCATTACATTTGCTTCGTTATGTTTGTTTATTTTGTGGAAAAAATGGCCTTTCTCTTATGAAGGATTGCTTTGAGTATGGAACTCCTGAAACTTTGCCATTTCTTATAGCACATGCATTTATTACAGTTGTGTCTAATGTAAGTATTGTTTGAAATCTTGATGGCAGTTTTTAATATGCAGCAACATGAATTTTATATTAGAAACAGCAGGGCTTGATATGATTAAGATGTTCAGTGCTTTTTTTTTTTTTTTTTGGTTTGTATTTGGAAGATTTCCTTGCTTTTTTCTTCTTTTTTTTAATTTTATTTTTAAAGGTGTCATTTCTTTATTAAAGAGAGTGTAGCTGCCATTCACTGGGAGCTTAGTCTAATCATACAAGGCTGACTGGGAGCTAAGTACTTGAGCCATCCCCATATGTTCTGTGGTGTGTAAGCAGGAAGCTGAAGTCTGGAGCACTGTCAGAACTTCAATCCAGGCATTCTGACATAGGGAGGTATCCCTACAAGCAACTGAACTGCTATGCCATTTGCGTGTCTCTGGGTTTTGTTTTGTTTTTAGTATAAAATTGGTGATTTTGCCTGTTTATCTAATGACAAGTGTTGATGCGCAAAACTGTCATGCAGACTTCTAAATTTGCTTGGTTTTAGGATTTTGTCCTGGAAAATTACTGGCTTAGAGCTTTTGGTTATTTAAATGACATTTAACCTAGGGTCCTGGAGAGACTGGAACAGTGGGTTTGATATCCATCTGTATTCCAAGTGACGATGTAACAATTCTTTCTGCCTTTATAAAGAAATTTATTCATGGAGCTGGCATGTGGTGCCGTGGGTTAAGCCACTATCTGCAGTGCCACTTCCGGTGTTCCCATATGACTTTGAGTCTTGGCTACCTTACTTCTCCTCCAGCTCCCTGCTAATGTTCTTGAGAATGCAGCTTAAGATGGTCCAGATGCTTGAGCTGCTGCACATGTGGGAGCGCTAGATAGAGTTCTGAGTTCTATTGAAGCTAGTTACAGAGTAAACCTGTGGATAAACATCTTCCTCAATCTTTTCAAATAATTAAAAACGTCTTTACATTTTTGAAGATTCAAATTTTTTTTAAGATGTATTTTTTTTTTTTAATTGAAAAGTCAGATATAGGGAGGAGGAGAGAGAGGAAGATCTTCCGTCTGATGATTCACTCCCCAAGTGAGCTGCAATGTCTTGTGCTGCACGGACCTGAAGCCAGGAGCCAAGAACTTCCTGCAGATCTCCCACGTGGATGCAGGGTCCCAAGGCTCTGGGCCATCCTCGACTGCTTTCCCAGGCCACAAGCAGGGAGTTGGATGGGAAGTGGAGCTGCCGGGATTAGAACCGGTGCCCATATGGGATCCCGGGGCACGTTCAAGTTGAGGACTTTAGCCACTAGGTCACGGCGCTGGGCCTGAAGATTCAAATCTTTAAAAATCTTTTTAGGGCCCGGCGGCGTTGGATTGGCACAGCACCGGCTGTTGTGGCTCACTTGGGGAGTGAATCATCGGACGGAAGATCTTCCTCTCTGCTTCTCCTCCTCTCTGTATATCTGACTTTGTAATACAAACAAATAAATCTTTAAAAAAAATCTTTTTAAAAAGTTCAATTGTTGAGCCTTGTTGTTCTGATTCAACTTGTTCTCTTGTTGAGAAATTCGGTTTCAGTTCTTCTGTGGGGAAAAAGCAAAATTTAAGCTTTTGAGGCAGCTGAAGTACTTAGAGTATTTTGCTTTTATAGTGTGGTGATTCTGAAAAAGGCACATCATCTTGTAGTGGGGCGTTGGCATTACAGTACAGGGAGTTAAGCTGCCACCTGAGATGCTGGTATTCCATTTCAGATAGCTTGTATAAGCTACAGCTGCTCCACTTCTGATCCATGTCTGATAATGTGCCTGGAAAGGCAGACAGAGCTTGCCCAATTGTTTGGATCATCCATCCATATGGGGGACACAGATGGAAATGTTGACTGTGGCTTAGCCAAATAATGATGGTTCTAGGCATTCAGGGAGTGAATCTGTTGACAGAAAGAAGATGATTTGCTTTCTATATTTCTCTTTCTTTGTGACTCTGCCTTTCAAATAAATAAAGAAATTTTTTTGTGCAGTGTTGCAAAGGTATCAAGCTTTTTTTTTTTCTTTTTTGCCATATGAATATCTACTTTTGGTAATGCCGTTGATTCAAATTATATTCATTTCCCTTTTGCTAAACAGTGTCTTGTGGTAAATAGATATATTTGTGTGCATAAATATGAGTTCTTTAGCATAGTCCATTATGTTGGCTTAATCTTGTACTGTTCACACTATATTGACTTGTGGAGCTTTGATGAAATTGTGTTGTTAAGGCAAGATATAGGCCTCCTTCTTTATCTTTTTGTTTAATTTTCGTTTTTGATCAGAGAGAGTTTCCACTCGCTGGTTCTCTCCTCAAATTTCTGCAACAGTTTGTGCTGAAGTTAGGCAAATCTAGCAGCCCAGCACCCCAGAAAGATCTTACTCCTTGGGTGGCAGGGACCTAAGTAATTAAACTTTTACCTGCTACTAATTATTTGCAAAAAATGTAACAGAGCTTTATTTTGGTCATGAAGTGTACATGTACATGTTGGTCGTTTTACTTCCAGAAGTTGGTAGGAAATTCGAATTGAAAGGACTAAGTGCATTTTCCATGAATTTCAATTTTTAAACGATTTATTTATTTGAAAAAGAGAGAGGTGTTCCATCTGCTAGTTCACTCCCAAAAAGGCTGCAACAGTCAGGAATCACTTAGGCCAGATTGAAGCCAAAACCTCTGCAGTGATTGGAGAATCTGCTGCCTTCCGGGCTCATGAGTGATGCGTAGGGTGAGATGTGCATTCGGCAGTGTGTGAAGCTGTAGCACAGTGTCGGATAGGTGTATCCTGAGGTTAGGCTTCACCCCGGCACCATAGTGTCCACCTGAACAGTACTGTTTCTGCACAGAAATGCTCGTTTTTAAAAAAAAATTTATTTTTACTTGAAAGAGTTACATAGAAGGAGAGAGAGCTCTCCCAACTGGTATTTTCCTCCCCAAAGGGGCATAAGTGCCATAGCTGATCTCCACTGCTTTCCCAAGCCATACGCAGAAAGTGTGATGGAGAGTGTACCAACCAGAATGAGAACTGGTGCCACAGGTGGAGGCTTATCCTACTACCCATTGAGTTTATGACACTGATCCCATAAAGTCATTTTTAACTTATTTTTTCCATGTATGATTTGAAACATTCATGTATACATGTATATCTGTTTATATTAACTTACCAGCAGTCTTGCTGAATTCATGATTTTGAATTTTTTCGTTCTTCAGTTATTAACTTATTCTGATAGTATTCTTCTGTTTTCTGTGACTTTCATTTCTTGTCTCAGTGTCTAGGAGGACATTCAGTTAAAGTAAAATTGCTATCTTTTGTATTTAATAACTTGGAAAGAGTAAGAAATTTAGAAAAACACCATTTCTATATTTGTAGGTATCTCTTATTCATTTGGAGTGGTTCCATACATTTTCTTTACGAATTTGGTTTTAATTTGTATCATTGGGGGCCATCACAAGGGCTCAGTTGGCTAATCTTCTGCCTGCCAGTGCTGGCATCCCATATGGGTGGTAGTTCATGTTCTGGCTGATTCACTTCCGATCAGTTCCTTGCTTATGGTATGGCTCAAGTCCTTAGGTACTTGAATCTGCATGGGAGACCTGAAAGAGGTTCCTGACTTCAGATTGCCTCAATCCCGGCTGTTGTTACTATTTGAGGAATGAATTAGCAGATTGAAGCTCTTTTTTCTGTGTGTCTCCTTTTCTCTAATTTCTATAAAATATTTGGGGAGTAAACCAGGTAATATAGGATCTATCTGTTATTGTGGTTTCAAGGTTTTTTTGTTTGTTTTTTAGATTTTTTTTTTTTTAATTGGAAAGTCAGATACACAGAGAGGAAGAGGAGGGGGAGGAGAGACAGAGAGGAAGATCTTTTGTCCACTGATTCACTCCCCAAGTGGCTGCAGCAGCTGGAGTTGCACTGATCTGAAGCCAGGAGCCTGGTGCCTCTCACGAGGTTGCAGAATCCCAAAGCTTTGGGTCATTCTCAGCTGCTTTTCCAGGCCAAAAGCAGGGAACTGGATGGGAAGTGGAGCTGCCAAGATTAGAACCAGTGCTGATATGGGATCCCAGTGAGTGCAAGCTTAGTTGCTAGGCTACAGTGCCAGGCTTGCAAATATTTTTTTAAGTTAAAGAATACCAATTGGGGAGATTGCTTTTGCTTGTCAGTTAGAAACTACTGGTTTCGTCAGTTCTGTTTTGCTTGTATATGTACAAGGATAAATTTATCTGATAACATGTATAATATTTTGTAGTTTGTCCATCTCAAAATTGATAATAAAGTTGACGGTTTACAGGCAGTAAAATACAAGATGCTCATGATGTATTAATGTTATCTTCCTTTGTTTTTACAGATTAGAATATGGCTCCATATCCCTGCTGTCATGCAGCACATTATTCCCTTTAGAACTTACGTTATCCGGTAAGTTTATAAAATCTTCTCTCAGCTTATTATCAGTGAATGGTTTTTACCAGCAAATTGTCTGAAAATCTCTGTTAATCATATCATTTAGGGAAAATGTCAGTTATCAGCTTAGTGTAAAGCTTTTTTTTTAATATATATTTTTATTATATTATTTATGTATCTGAGGTGAAGGGGGATATTGAGGGAGAATCCCCACCCAGTGTCCCACCCGCCCAAGGTCCCAGATGTGGGGCATGCTGAGATACTTGCTCAAGTGGTCTTAATAGTCTTCCAATTATGGATCACTGCCAAGTGTATAGCTTTTTAATGCATGTACGTGGATTTAAATTTAATAATTGCTTTTTTAGCATTTTATTTTACATGACTAAATGAAAAGAGTTAGAAATTAATTTTTGGGGTCAACAATGTGCTGTAGTGGCTGGAATAGCAGCTTCCAAGTTGGGAGTTGGTTTAAGTCCTGGCTGCCTACCTCCAAATTTTCTTCCTTACTGATATGCCTGGGATAGCAGCAAAGAATCGTCTAGGTCCTGGGGTCCTTGAACCATGTGAGAGACCAGGAAGAAGTTCCTGACTTCAGATGGGCCTGGTTTGGGCTGCTGCAGCCGTTTGGGGGACAGTGAACCAGTGAATGGAAGGTCTCCCTCTGTTTCTGTCTCCATGCCCTTCAAATAAATAAGTAAAATAAATAATTAAAAGAGCAATAATTGTATTCCACTGTGCCTGTATTTATTAGCAGTTACACAGTCTTTAGTGCCCAGTTTAAGGTACTGGAGTTAGAGTTAAAAGCATTAATTTAAATGTTATCTATTTATTTAAAGATTTATTTTTGTTTTTTAAATTGCTTTTTATATCGTTTATGTAATTGAGAGAGTTGGGTACACTTGTGGATCTTCAGTTAGGGTGGTGGTGGGCCAAGATATGGAAGAAGGTGGGTGGGACTAATGTTTCAATTATTTTTCCTCCTGTATACACAGCATAAGGGGATGGGTTCCTTCCTTGCTTTAAAACTATATTAGTGGGGGCTTGGCAGCGTGGCCTAGTGGCTAAGGTCCTCGCCTTGATCCCATATGGCCGCTGGTTCTGATCCCAGGAGCTCCACTTCCTCTCTATCTCTCCTCCTCTCAGTATATCTGACTTTGTAATAAAAATAAAATAAATCTTTAAAAAAAAAAAAAACTACATTAGTGGGCCCGGTGCTGTGGCCTAGCGGCTAACATCCTTTGCCTTGAATGCACTGGAATCCCGTATGGCCACTGTTTCTATTCCTGGAAGCCCCACTTCCCATCTAGCTCCCTGCTTGTGTCCTAGGAAGGCAGTGGAGGAAGGCCCAAAACCTTGGGACCCTGCACCCGCGTGGGCGACCTGGAGAAAGTCCCTGGCTCCACCGGCCATGGTGGTCACTTGGGGAGTGAATCATCGGACGGAAGGTCTTGCTCTCTTTGTGTCTCCTCCTCTCTGTATTTCTTTTTTTTTTTTTTTTTTAAGATTTATTTATTTTTATTACAAAGTCAGATATACAGAGAGGAGGAGAGACAGAGAGGAAGATCTTCCATCCGATGATTCACTCCCCAAGTGAGCCACAACGGGCCGGTGCGCGCTGATCCAAAGTCGGGAACCAGAAACCTCTTCCAGGTCTCCCATGTGGGTGCAGGGTCCCAATGCATTGGGCCGTCCTCGACTGCTTTCCCAGGCCACAGGCAGGGAGCTGGATGGGAAGTGGAGCTGCTGGGATTAGAACCGGCGCCCATATGGGATCCCGGGGCGTTCAAGGCGAGGACTTTAGCCGCTAGGCCATGCCGCCGGGCCCTCCTCTCTGTATTTCTGACTTTCCAATAAAAATAATAAATCTTAATAAAAAAATACACTTGCACCCCAGGATTGGGAACAGTCCTTTGATGATGCCTTAGAGACCCCAGTGTAGAGAAGAGTATTCCGAGTCTGTTGCTTAGTGGTTTTGATAGTTCTGAGACCTCTTTGGCTGTGATGTCCCCTGTACATCTTGGCATGCTGTCCGGGCAGGGTGCTGCAGATTGTCAGGCATGGGGGTCCAGGCACATACTGGAGTAGGAGCAGTTGAGGGCATATTTGACAGGGAAGAAATGACTCCTGATGTTTTCCGTTGACTGTGATACTGCATTTGCACATAGGCAAGGGACGTGAGGCAGAGTGGTTTAGAGAGGGGAATATTGTGGGCTGGAGTTAGGCCTGTCTGGGACAGGCCATGTCATGTTGGGGCACAGCACCTCACCAGGATATTGGAGAACCAGAGCTGAGGGAACATGAATCATGTTTGCAGGACTGCAGCAACCGCTAGTTTTATGTGGTGAGCTGCAGTTGATGACAAACCTAGCCCAGCTGAACCATGAAAGCCATCTAACAGGAACCTACCTCATACTTGAGGGAGCCTGGACTGGTAGAAGGCTGGGCTCGTCCAGGCTGCAATACCTGCCAGGATATGCAAGGGCCAAAACTGAGGGCAGACTATGCTTAGTAGGCAGCAGCATTTGCCAGCTCACCTGAGATCCAGGGCTTGATAGGGAAATTCGGAGAATTCCCTTGCTAGGCTGTAGCTCCTGCTGGGAGCACAAGAACCAGGGCTGGAAGCAGGCCAGACCAGTCCAGGTAATGCTTCAGCGCTTGTCAGCATTTAGGCAGGCCAGGCTAGGAGCAGCCTGGGCCAGTCCACACAATACCCCGTGGTGTGTATAAGAGCCAGAGTAGATGTGGGTCAACCAGGCTAGGCCACAGCACCCTCTAGCAAGTGCCAGGACTGGGTGCTAGTCCTATTGGTCCGGACTGCAGTACCCCTGGTAGGTACAAGATCTGGGGCTTATGGCAGGCCAGGTATGGGGACTGTGGGCACTCAACTGCTGAGCTGTAGTTCCTGCTTGTAAGTATGAGAGACAGGGCTGGAGGTAGGCCAGCCTGGTCAATACAGAAGTTCCCAAGTACATATGTGTGGGCTGGTTTTGGGAACACGTTAGGCTGAGCTAAGGTGTAACACTTCAGGGTTTGCACAAAAACTAGCTGGGGTATAGGATGGAATGGACTAAGCTGCAGCACAGTCTGGTCCATGGGAAAACACAGGCTGGGGGCGGGCCTGTTTGGAATTACTGGGAGGGTCACCCTGACAGGGCTGCAACACCCACTGGTGTGCATGAAGACCAGGCTAATGACATTACTGGACTGGGCTTGATACAGCAACTGTCAGTTCCTGGGTGTGGTTTGGTTGGGGTGGAGCTAGCTAGGTAGATGTATCCGCTGATATGTGCATTGGCGGTGTATGTGACAGATTGAACCTGACCCTGCACTGGCTGAAACACACAAGAGTCAAGTGTGAGGTCATCCTAAATGAGGTTTCTTGGGAGACTCCCTGGGTTCAAATCCTGGCCACAGGGAAAATCAAAAGATGCAGCCTTGGAGTGCATGTTCGGATTGAACCTCAGTTGCTGATGTCTGTGCAGTGGACAGCCTTGCAGATGCACATCAGGGACATGGCAGCCAAAACATCTAGGCCAACATAGGGCATCAGGTGCCTTGTCAGAATGGAAAGCAGAGCAGGTTGGACCACCCTCTTGGCCAAGATTTGCAACACAGTCCTGGGCCTGTGAGTGTGCTGAGGTAAACTTGGTGAGACAAAAGACTTTGGAAAGATTTTCTCATCCCTGGTGCAACAAAGCCAACAATGTATCATTTAGAAGTATCAGAACCGCTCCAGTAACAGCCCCAGATCATAGTCTCTTAGGCGTCAGTGTCAAGAAATGACCATCCCAACATCTCTGGCTGCTGATGTAGTTTGACAGCAAGGTGCAGCCCCATCCCTTTGCTCCTCTGTGACACAGCAGAAAAAAAAGAAAAAAAAAATATTTGTCCCACTCACCTTCTTGCATACCTCAAGCCTTCTTCTCTCTAATTGGAGGCCTACATGGGTGTGTATCCCTCTCAATTATGTACACAATGTTCAGGATAGAATAAGAAATAAAACAGTGAGAAGTAAAACGCTACTGAGTCTTTCAGTTTACATAGGGAGATGAGGAAGATGTGACATTTGATTTTGTGAATCTCAAGCACATCTCAGAGGATGCATAAAGGGGTTGTTTGAATTAGAGTATGAGCTGCCGCAGTTCTAGGATTTTGATTTCTTGACATTTTTGTTCTTTAGGCTACTTTCTCATTCATTCATGGAGATTTGAGTGTTTTCTCAGTGTTTGAGTTGTTGGGAAGTATCAGGGATGAATGCTGTGTAACTACAATAATGTAATAGGGAATATGAAACCCTTTTGAAAGATCACATTTTAGAAACATGAATTTTCAAATGATCAGAAGGAATTAGTCTGGGTAAAGGAGTGTGAGCATACCACAAACTGGAAGTACTCTGATATGGATTGTGTTTAAGGGTATATTTATAGGTAGGGATAATTAAGCAGGGACTGGACGTTCAAACTATCATTGTAATGAGTTTGGATTATACTGTAGCAGTGGGAATTGATTGAAGGATTTTCAACAGGTGATTCATGGTTTTCTTTTGTAAAAGAGTACTGTAATCTTTCAAGTTTGCCGTAAATTATAGTGGAGTTAGAGTAGGAGCTTGAAAATAACTAGAAGTTCAGTGCAGTAATCCTAGGAAAAAGTGACATTACTTATACTAGGATTGCTAATGATGGTTTTGAAGATTTGATGACTATAAATGAAAGCAGCAATATTAATAATTATGGATTAAAAAAAAAAACTGATGGCACAACACCCTGTCTTGATTTGTGTTTTGAGGTTGTCATGATCTGAGGTTGGGAGAATTTTTTTTTCGTTTTTTATTTTATTTTTGATAATCTGCACATAATTAGGGCACAAAGGTTCAAGGGCTACAGGAAAGTGAGTAAGACTATCAATTCAACATTTTTTTCTATATCTCGGGTAAAGGGCGAGGTAAAGGGAGAAGCCCTACCCATCCCAGGTCCCTGATGTGGGGCATGCTCCGAGGGTTTTCCTCAAATGATTTTGATAGTTCAGCAGTCAGAAATTGCTGCCAGTCTCGCCATTCCAGGCACAATGAGGTAGCTGAGGAATCCGCTGATTAGCATAGTACATCTTAGAGTCTCCGTTTGCCCTGTTTTTTACTGCCAACATATGGCTGAGGGGTAGTTAATTGATTTGTTCTGTCCTCTGTCTTTTCTTGGTTAGGGATCTGAGTCCCGCAGTTCGATTGAGGGGATCCCTAAAGAAACTTTGTCTGAGGTGAACCTAGACCATGTTCTTGTGTGTACTGCAAGTACAGGGCCTGGCACAGTCCATAGCCCCAGAGAATGGGAGAATTTAAAGACAAAGCTTTGAGATGATTGTGCTGATGGTGCTAGTAAATTTGTGGTGTGAGTCTGTAATTCGGAATAGTGTTGTTTGGGCTTGGTGTGATGGCTCAATCCCTAAATCCTTGCATTGCATGCTCCATGATCCAATATGGGTGTTGGTTCATTTGCTGGCTGCTCCCCTTCCCTTCCTGCTCTCTGTAAATCTACCTTTCCAGGAAAAATAAAATAAATCTTTTTTTTTTTTTTTAAAGTAGTGTTGTTTACAAATTGGTAAAAATAAAGACCATATTTAAAAGCCACTGTAATGAATGAGATCACCTGAGGAGAGAATATAGAAACATTAGAGGGGACGTCCAAAGCTCTGAGTTTGGTTTGCCACATATCTTATTTAGGGGGCTTGGGTTTGAGTCTTGATTTTGTTTACTATTCAGCTTTCTCCTAATGTGCACTCTGATAGGCGGCAGGTGATACTGTGGATTGAGTGGTGGGCTCTAAGCTTGGTCTTCCCCCAGATTTTCAGGGCATTTGATGAGCATACAGTCACATTTATTGTCGTCTTCTCTCCCAGTCTTGCTCTGTCATTCTGCCTTTCACAAAATGAAAATAGTATAGAATGGAGCCCTGTCTGATTGCCTTTGGTTCTGCTCTAAGACAGCTGCCAATTGGGAAAATGGTATTACTTTTCATGTGTCACTGCTTGACTAGGCAGTTTTACTGGTCTGAGTAGAATTGGCTAAAACCCGAGATTGTAGAATAGTCTCACTTTCACATTTTGAGTTTGGCAGCCACGTTGGGAAGTGAAGGATTCACTAGTACAGAAGTTGCAAACTGACATTTTGTCGATAGGAGCATAAGATGTTTAGATCCAGCCAGTTGACTTGGATTTTTCCTTTTGGTGGTAAAGGAGTTCCCAACTAGGGTGGACAAACTGAAAGGCTTTTCAAACTGCTTTTCATATCTATTAATTTCCCATTGTCCAAAGTGAGTTAAATGACAAAGTCCAGATTTAAGAATGTGGGAAAATAGATGACAGGGAAAAATAGATACAGGGAAAAAAGGATAATACTAGTATGGAAACAATGGTATTACCCACTTTCACCCTGTAGCCCTTGACGCTTTGTACCCTAATTAACTAAGTATGATTATTTAAAAATCTATATATAAAAACAAAGTAAAAAAAAATAGATGACACCACCTGATGAGGTGGATGGGTTGTGGGGGTAGGTAGCAGTTACATTGTGAAAACTTTTGCATGGACTGGAAAGATCAGCAGAGTTTGTGTAATTTATTACAGTTCCCGAATGATGTGTTGAAAAAAGGAGGAGCAAGTAGCAGAGAAGTAGTCCATATCTGAAAGTAAAATAAGATATATGTTGGTGTAAGAAGCATAAAATGGATAATATTTTTAAAAATGTGCACTAAAATATTTTAGCTGTATGGCTCAGCATGGTAACCTAGTGGCTAAAGTCCTCGCTTTGCATGTGCTGGGATTCCATTTGGACACTGGTTTGTATCCAGTCTCCTCCACTTCCATCCAGCTCCCTGCTTGTTGCCTGGGAAAGCAGTGAGAATGGCCCAAAGCCTTGGGACCCTGCCCCTGCATGGGAGACCTGGAAGAAGCTCCTCACTCCTGGCTTTGGATTGGTTCAGCTACAGGTGTTGGAGCCACCTAGGGAGTTAGCCAGCGGAGAGAAGATCTTTCTTTCTGTCTCTCATTCTGTCTGTAAATCTGACTTTCCAATAAAAAAAATCTTTAAAAAATAATTTAGCTGTATTATGAGAGATTATGTTTGAAGTCAGCTGAAGTATACTGAGACACCAGCTGTTATATATGAAAGTTGTTAGAGAATAATAGTTTTGTTGCAGATACAGTCAAATTGACTTGGCTCTTAGCAATTGTTGATTCAAATTGTATGTCAAGTAATGCATCACTTAGAATAATTTATATTGGTAACCATAAGTCCCAGGATGCTGGGTTCTGTTGTACTGAACTGTACGTAGATGTAGAGTAAGGGAATGTTGTTGTGTTATTATTTGTTATAGATGGTAATCTATTTTGAATCATTTCAGGTATTTATGCAAACTCTCTGATCAGGAGTTACGTCAGAGTGCAGCTCGTAACATGGCTGACTTAATGTGGAGCACAGTGAAGGAACCATTGGATACAACATTATGTTTTGATAAGGAAAGCTTAGATCTGGCATTTAAATATTTTATGTCACCTACGCTGACTATGAGGTTGGCTGGATTGAGTCAGATAACAGTAAGTTACATTTGCTTTCCACTGTTTTAAACTGCTTTGAGTTAGACACAATGCTAAGCATTTTTACATGAATGAGTTTGCATGGATTTTACAAATTTCTGTATTTTCCTAAAGTATGAGGAGACTAAGACGTCTGTTAACACTTTGGCTTAATCCTGTTTTCATGGTTAAATAGAATTTTTTACACTATTAGTTTTTTATATTCAGAAAATTAATGTTTTGAGAAAAACAATTGAAGGGGATTATAATCAGTTCATTTTCCTGGCAGAAAGCATAGGTTTTGGGATTATTGGCCTGATTGTTTTGTTGGTTGTTTTGATGATATTAAATGCTGTTTTAAATGGGAGAAAAAAATCACGTAAGAATTTACATTCTTGGGCCTGGCGGCGTGGCCTAGTGGCTAAAGTCCTCAACTTGAACACGTCCAGATCCTATATGGGCACAGGTTCTGATCCCGGCAGCTCCACTTCCCATCCAGCTCCCTGTTTGTGGTCTGGAAAAGCAGTCGAGGACGGCCAAAAGCTTTGGGACCCTGCACCCGTGTGGGAGACCTGGAAGAGGTTCCTGGTTCCCGACATCGGATTGGCGCAGCACCGGCCATTGTGGTCACTTGAGGAGTAAAGATCTTTCTGTCTTTCCTCCTCTCTGTATATCTGACTTTGTAATACAAATAAATAAATCTTAAAAAAAAAAAAAGAATTTACATTCTTGATTTCTGTTGAGGAATGCGGCAGGAACAAGACCCAATATCATGGGTCTGCTTTCTTGTATCAAAGTGATTTGCTAGAACTAAGTTTACAGCTGCATCCTAGAATGAGTTTTCCTTTGTGATTAGCTGCAGTTCTCACTGACTTTATTTCCTCTGTCTTTTTCTGCAGTGTAGATACACCAAAAATCTAAAATGGCTGAATTTTGTCCATGTATTGGACTTTGTAAACACAGGATATACGTATTGACATTTTTCTAGAGAAATCCCTAATGAGTTTCTGAAAGGAGCTTCTGCTGATGTTTTATGTTTGTAATGACGTATTGCCTACTCCCTTGGATTACATTTTAATTTCTCCTATAGCTTATTTTCTGTAGGGTATTTAATGCATAAATAATATTTATGGAATTTAGTATTTTATATGAGAAAGATTATGGTCTTACTAATTGGGAAGTACTTATCTTTGGCTATGTGTCTTATATTCTATCAGTATTGGTTATGTACATATCTGAAGCAATTTTAGCTTCAGTACATGGGTGACACATAAGAATAAACTTGAAAAACGTGAATTTGTTTTCTTTAATCATAGAATCAACTTCATACCTTCAATGATGTGTGCAATAATGAATCACTGGTATCCGACACAGAAACGTAAGTAGCAGTGTAAGTTTGTACAAATGTATATAGTTTCAAGTTTTAGTTATTCATATATATAAATATGATTTTATTATAATTGACACTTTTATAGGAAATTCTTTCTTTATGGTTTCAATTTATAGTCTTTACTACACTTTCAGAATGTTATGTTGAAATACTTTTTTTATAAAAAGCGTATATTAAGGTCTGGTGCTGTAGCCTATTGGCTAAATCCTTACCTTGGATGTGCCAGGATCCCATTTGGGTTCTTGTTCGTATTCTGGTACCCTGCTTCCCATCCAGCTCCCTACTTGTGGCACAGCTCGAGTTCTAGTTCTCGCCTCTGGCCTTGCCCAGCCTTGGCTATTGGAGTCATCTGGGAGGTGAACCGGTAGATTCAACATTCTCATTCTCTCTCTCTCTGTCTTTCCCTGACTCTGTATTTCTGCCTTGGAAATAAAAAGAAATTAGAAATATTGTCCTCAGTTGGTCACAGCTGCATAAATTGTGTATTTATTTGTACTAGAAATACTGTTTGTACCACCAGGACATTATATAGACAATATCCAGCATAGACAGAGGTAGAGCTTTGATTTACCTCCTCCTCTCCCTCCAAGAAAATAGCAATTCTCCAGATTCTCCCAGCAATAATACCATGAATACAAGCTAGGTCTTCATGAAATAGAAACAGTGAATAGAGGGATAAGGAATTCCTCTCATAAGTATTGTTTATCCTGAAGATACAGAACAGAACAGGGAGAAGTCAAAAATTTTGAGGACTCGTGTGAAGATAGAGTTCAGATTGTGGAGGAAATATGTATACATACTCAGAACAAGAAAAATACCTGGTACATAAGTTGTCAGGAACTGTGAATTGGATCTTTCAGTAAAGAGTTTCATCAAGGCTGAAATTCTGTACATATAGTTTACCTGACTGAAGTGTGTAAGTCATTGATTTGTGATCTACCTGTTTTATGCAGTATATTTGTTGCAGTAAAGTCAATGCTTGGAGCAGTTTCATAGCTTTAAGTGCACATAACAGCGTAAGATTTAAATCTCTAGTCCTGTACATTCCAAGCAGTTTAACAAGTTGACATGCTGCAGTCTTGTCTCAGAACTCAAACAGAGATGACCAGAGAATGGAGACTTCGCATACGGCAGGCATGCAATGTAGTACGCAAAGCTCTGGTTCTGGGGCCACTTGGACAGAGTTTGAATTCCAGCTTTAGCCCTCATTAGGCAAGTCACCTAAACAGTTCTGAACTTCATTTTCTCTTTTTTAAAGGAGCGAAAAGAGTCTGCTTGTAGAAATTATTCCTTTTCAGATTTGTAATCTGGCATTTGTGTAATTTTTTTTACTATTAAGGTGTCACTCAATATTAGCTAATTTTGTGTTTTCATTGATTCTATATAATGTAACTCTCTGGAGTAATAACAAGCAAGTATATTGGTTTATCTCTGCTTTTACTTGTTGAGCTATACCTTTATATATTACATAAATCAGAATTTACTTTCCTGGGAAACAATTTTAATGGGTCTGCCCAGAACTATGTGAAATAGGAAGCGGGATGTTTGATGTAGTGTTTAGATTTTGTGAGAGGCAGCAAGTATCTAATGTTCAGTGAGATGCAGTAGGTACAGATTCGAGTATTTTAAGTCCCTACGAACTTTGTGCGAGATTTGAGTTTCAAACTAAGTTGAGCATGGCTCACCTATAGCTATTGCAGACTTGAGGAAGGATCTTGCAAGTGGTAAAAGGCTGCTTCTGTCTCCCTCTCTCTACCTCTTGTGTAAATACAAATTTTAGAAAGAAATCCCACTTGGGTGCAGGGACACAACCTTGGCTGCTTTCCCAGGCACATTAGCAGGGAGCTAGATCTGATGTGGGACAGTTGATATCCAAAGCACTGCCCACACGGGATGTCAGCTTCGCAGTCGGTGGCTTTATCCACTTCTCTACACCCTTGCCCCCCCAAATCTGTTTTTATTTCAAGATGTAAAACTGTGACCTGATTAAGTAATACAAAATAGTATTTAATCTTATGTTTTCCACATATAGGTTAAAAAATTGGATTTTATTATTATTACACATCTGTCTAAACTTGTTTTCCTCCAAACACCTTATATTACATCTGTTCTATCTTTTACATTCATTATGGAAATTGTTAGTATCAGTCAAGAAAGCTGAAGTTCGCTTGGGGTAATTCTTCATTTGTTTATCCATTTGTACAAGCTTTCCTGATAGAGACAATGTTAGAGGACGCTATTCTTGAATGCTTCAATGGCTATTTCAGAAATGTAAAAGTGGGAAGTTAAGTCTTTTAAGAATTTTATTAGACTTGATAATCTTACATGTGTACCTAGGATTTTTTTTAAAGATTTGTTTTATTTTGGGCCCGGCGGCATGGCCTAGCAGCAAAAGTCCTCGCCTTGAACGCTGGTTCTAATCCCGGCAGCTCCACTTCCCATCCAGCTCCCTGCTTGTGGCCTGGGAAAGCAGTCGGACGGCCCAGTGCATTGGGACCCTGCACCCGCGTGGGAGACCTGGAAGAGGTTTCTGGTTTCTGGCTTCAGACTGGTGCGCACCAGCCGTTGCAGCTCACTCAGGGAGTGAATCATCGGACGGAAGATCTTCCTCTCTGTCTCTCCTCCTCTCTGTATATCTGACTTAGTAATTAAATAAATCTTTTAAAAAAAAGATTTGTTTTATTTTTATTGGAAAGTCGGATTTACAGAGAGGAGAGACGGAGAGCCAGATCTTCTATCCACTGGTTCACTCCCTATGTGGTCGCACTGGCCAGAGCTGCGCTGATCTGAAGCCTGGAACCAGGGACTTCTTTCATTTCTCCTGTGTGAGTGCAGAGTCCCAGATCCTTCCACTGCTTTCCCAGGCCACAAACAGGGAACTGAATGGGAAGTGGAGCAGCCAGCATACGCACCAGTACCCATATGGGATCCCAGGTATGCAAGGCGAGGACTTTAGCCATTAGATTACCACACCAGGTCCCCTAGGGTTAATTGTTATCTTTTCAGCTAATTTCTTGCTTATTTAGAAACTGAGGAAATATTTTCATTTGTTTTCTATTTCATTTTAGTTATGCTTTGTGAACAATTATATGTAATGACGTTGTTACAATTTGTATGGTGATAGACTTAATTTTGACCTAATTGTGCCTTTTAGACTTTGGAAAGGATAATTAAAAAATTTTAATATACTAATTATTATTATTATTATTTGACTTTAGGTCCATTGCAAAAGAACTGGCTGATTGGCTAATTAGCAACAATGTGGTAGAACATATATTTGGACCAAATTTACATATTGAGGTTTGTGAGCAATTACATGGCTTCTATGTTCTATAAAGAGAAGAATTTTTTTTAAATTACTATGTCAAATTTTTCTATTCCAGATTATCAAACAGTGCCAAGTTATTTTGAATTTTTTGGCAGCAGAAGGGAGACTGAGTACTCAGCATATTGACTGTATTTGGGCTGCAGCACAGGTAACACTAACAGGTCATGAGTATTTATTCCTTTATAGTGTGCTTTTTGCTTTACACACTTAAGAGTTAGATTCTATCATTGTTTACATTTTATAGCTAAGGTGCTCAATTTATGGAAAAACTGGCTTTGAACACTTCTAATGTCTGGCTACCAGATACATATTATCTGCTTACTGTGGGAACTGAATGGTGTTAGTCAGCTGGAAGGCCCGTGTTGGTGTAATGCTTTTCTGCATTGAATATGTGCTTTTGTATGTTTTTTCGATATTATATTGAGTTTCCACAGGTCTTGATGATTTTAAGAGGCATATCCACAATTCAGTTATCTGAAAATTAAATATAAAAGGATATGTAATAAATACTTTGTGCTTCTGCGTTTGTATGCAAAACATGCAGTTGTTATTCTCTGTTACATCAGATACTTTGTCTATTAAAAACTAACTATACACTAAAACTACCCCGTCCTAAACACACTTTCCATACCATGCCAATTATACTTTGTGGTGCAGTTTGCTGGCTTATTTTCTTAAGTGTGCATAGTGTTTTGTTTTAAGTGTTCTTGATTTGTTTAACTAGTTCTTATATATATTCTCACCCCATAATATTTCTATTAGAAAGAATGCTATAATTAAGGTAACTTACATATTTTTATGGATCATAAATATCCATTACAGATAACATTGCTAGATTAAATCACTTGTGGGATTTGAGATAGATGCAGTTGTGGCACTTTTCCACATGGACACCACAGTATGTTCTATCCTTTTTTTTTTGAGTACCATAGGCTTTGTTTTTTAAAGATTTATTAAAGTCAGACTTACAGAGGGATGAGACAGATTTTTCCATCTGCTGGGTCACTGTCTAAGTAGCCAAAATAGTCAGAGCTGAGTCAGTCTGAAACCAGGAGCCTCCTTCGGGTTTCCCATGCGGGTACAGGCTCCCAAGGCATTGGGCCATTCTATACTGCTTTCCCAGGTCACAAGTAGCAAACTGGATTAGAAGTGGAGTGTCCGGTACACAAACCAATGCCCATATGGGACTCCAGTGGTTGCTTGGCAAGGATTTTAGTTAGCTACTGGGCAATGGCTTGACACCAATGTGTTCTGTCTTTAAACTTCTCGATCTTTGCTAATCTGGTGGATGAAAAATGGTATCTTCAAGTTTAGAGCTATTTTTCTCTTCTGGGAGTATTTGTAATTTTTGCCACTGGTTAGTTTGACACTTTTCTTTGTAAGGGCTGTTATCTATGAAATTATTTTTTGTTTATGATTGTTATTTATGTTTGTATCCCAATTAATCTTTTCATGTCCTGTGCATATTTTATCATGATTTGGAATCCTTTGATTTTAAGAATTTTAAAGAATTTCTCTTTTATTAGTTTCTTTTTACATGTTTTTGTTACATTTTCAGATATTAATCTTTTATCTAACTGTTGTCTCCATCTGTCATATAGTTTTAAGGTCTTATATGTGTATCCAGCACTGTCCTCTCCACCCAACTGTTGTTGTTGTTTTTGTTATGTAATTGTGTGTTTTTTTTTTTTAATCTATTTTATTGTATTGTTGACAATCTTTACATAGTTAATTACAGTTAAAGGAAAAAAAAGAGAAGAAAAAGGTTCAGGGGGGTAGGGAAGTGGGTAATGCTATAATGTCAATATTGTTTCCATCATGTATCTGAGGTAAAGGGGGATATTGAGGGAGAAGCCCCACCTGGTTTCCCTCACACCCCAAGTCCCGGATGTGGGGCATGCTCTGAGATATGTGCTCAAGTGGTGTTAATAGTTCTCCAGTTATGAATCGCTGCCTGTTTCGCTCGATGAGGTCATCCACTGATTGATATGGTCCATCATAAAGTCTCCATTTGCCCCATATTTCGCTGCCAACATATAGCTGAGATGAATGATTGTCCTGTTCTGTCTTCTGTCTTGTCTTGGTTAGAGTTCTGAGTCCAGCAGTTCGATTGGGGAGATCTCCCAAGATACTTTGAGGTATTCCCAGATTAGTTTCTTGTATGTTCTAGCAAGCACAGGGCCCGGCATAGTCCATCACCCCGATCAGCTGCTGGTTGCAATTGCTGTGTTGGTTCTGTTTTCAGTCCCGAGTTGCACTGGAACCAATGGGTGTTGCAGTCCAGTCTGGTTCGGCCCTTACGTCAACCAGTGGGAGCTGCAGCCTAGTCGGGGCGGCCCACAATAATCCTCACCAAGCCCGCCCCCTACTCTGGTTTGCCAGTGTGTGTAGCAGACTAGTCCAGTCTGTCCCACATCCCATTTGGCTCTGGTACTTGTCAATGGGTATTAAAGCTTAGTTCCATCTAACCAACTCAACCATCCAGCCCTCACATATGTGGTTGAGTGCCTGTCTATCTAGCCATCCCAGCCCCCATCCTAGTTTTCATGCCCTCCCACGGGAGTAGGTACCCAAGAGGGGGGAACCCACTTTTCCCTCCCAGGTCTCTTTGTCCCGGTTTATGCACTCTTTAGGTGGTCCTGTGATTTGACTCGACAGAATTAGTCCCCAGTGCCAGCTTCTGCCAGCTGATGCTGCGGCCCTGATCTAGTCCACATGCAGCGCACAGGTGTTGTAGCCTTGCTTAGTCGGGTCTGTCTCTATCCCAGCCCACACTCTCCAGTGGGAGTAGCTGTCTGGCAAGGAGACCAGCCCTTTAATACCCCGCCAGCTCTGCCCCTTCCTTCCTGGATCTCACGTGTGCTGGATGGGTGCTGCATTCATATCCAGTACAGGCAACCACGCCCTGGCATTCCATATTGTGTACTGGTTTTTGTTGCAACCAAACCCGGCCCATCCCACACTCTGTTCTGGTGGTCGGATTTGCCAGTGGATGACATGAATTGATTCAGCCTGGTCTGCTCCTGACCCATGCCCAATGCATGCCAGTGGGAAACTTTCAATGGCCTATTCTGGGCTCTTTCCTATCTAACTGTTGTCTCGATCTGTCATCTAGTTTTAAGGTCTTATGTGTGTATCCAGCACTGTCCTCTCCACCCAACTGTTGTTGTTGTTTTTGTTATGTAATTGTGTTTTTCAAGGGACCAAAGTCACTTGACTTAAAGAGGTTGGCTTCCTGGGCTTTTTGAACTAGCTTGTAGCGGAACTTTAAAAACTTTGTGGGAGACAGTTTAAGCCACTGAATGGCATGCTTCATTTTTGTATTGGAGTTCTGGTTCAAGTCATTCAGCTCTCATAAAGCTTCCTAGTAATGTATCCCGGTGGGCAGCAGATTGTAGCTAAAAGGCTTGGGTTTCTGCTGCCCTGTGAGTGAGTTGGACGGAATGGTGGCAAATGTTTTCTTTTTCCTTCTCTAAATCACTCTGCCATTTCTGTTAACAAAAATAAACATTTGTTTTATTTATTTGTAAGGCAGAGTTTTGTAGAGAGAAAGAAAAAACCTAGCAATATACTCTCTATGTGGCTGCACCAACCCTGGCCACAGCCAGGAGCCAAGATTTTCTGGTTTTCCCATGTGGGTGCAGGAACCTAAACACTAGGACTGGTCTCTGCCCTTATCAGAGAGCTAGATTAAAAGTAGAACTGCAAGGACTCCAGGTCGAGCTGTAGGGTCAGCTTAACCTGCTACTTCATAGTAGCAGCTTCCCTTCCTCTCCCATCAAATTTTATTTTAAAGATTCAGTTTAAAAAAAAAAAAAGATGTTCTCTCGACAGAAGAGGAACAGCGCCTAGCAAAACCAAAGACAAAAGCGAAGAACATCCCAGTAAAATAACAACAGAAGACTAAATCAATGAACAACCCATTGCTAAAATGACAGGACCAAATTAGCACCCATTCATATTAACCCTGAATGTATATGGCTTAAACTCATCAATCAAACATCATAGATTAGTAGACTGGATTAAAAAATAATTTGTTGCCTACAGGAGACACATTTCACACAACAAAGATCAGCAGAAACTGTATCTCATGGATTTTGATTTTTTTTTGTTAGTTTCATTTCTTCAAAATACTTTCTTCTGATTAAATTCTTCAGTGATTCATAGATATTACAGTAGCATCATTTTCTTCAAAAAAACAAACAAAGATTCAGTTTTTTGGCTTTTTCCTTTTCCATTTTACAGCCTTGTAGTCATCGGACATCCGTCCTTCCTCCCCTCCTTATTGTCATCTGTGTTTTACAATAATATGATTCTTCAGCTTTACTTTTGACTTTATTCTACTGTTTCCATTTGTGATGCCATTGTAGGTATAAGCAGTGTTAGGTCTAGTATTTTTTTTTTTTTTTTTTTGTCAAAGTATGTTGAACAAAGTATATTGGAGGCCTACTTTTATTTGGGGGTAGGCTTTCATACTGAAGTTCTTCTTTGATTCCCAGTTCTCTGGTCTCCATTACATTACTCATTTATGAAATTACAAGTGTATATACGTGCCATTTTTATTTGAAAATTATAAAATAAAAAAGGAGAGTCAGATCTTGCATCCGCTGGTGTTGACTGCAATGACTGGAACTTGACCCATCTAAAGCCAGCAGTCAGCATCTTCTTCCAGTTCTCTCACTTTGGTGCAAGAGCTCAAGCACATGGGCCATCCTCTGTTGCTTTCCCAGGCCATTAGCAGCAAGCTAGATGGTAATTAAAGCATCTGGGTCTTGAATTGGTTTCAGTATGCAATGCAGGTACTGCATATGTGGACTTAACATATTCTGGCAAGGCCTGTGTGATGATACACAGGCTTATCTTCTACCTGTGGCTCCAGTATGCCATATGGTTATTGAAACCAGTTAGTTTCCTGGCTGTTCTGTTTCTGATACAGCTCCCTTCTTATGGCCTGGAAAGGGTGGCCTCCATCATTTGGGGTGATTTGGAGGATGTGCTGGCAGATGCAAGATGGCTCAAATTCCCGGTTTCCAGCTACCTACTTCAGAAACCCAGATGGATTTGGGGCTTCTCGATTCTCCTGAAGGAAATAAGATTCTCCTCATTTCCTTCACTGTCAAGCCATAGCAATTGTGGTCCATTTTGGAATGACCCAGCATATGGAAGACCTTTCCCCCAGCTGGTTTCTGTCTTTCAGATAAAGTAAATATCTTAGAAATGTATTTTAAAAGTTATCAGTAATCTTCCTAGGTTCATATATGTTTTCTTGTTTCTGTCCTTGTTTTCCGTTAGGTTTTTGAACATCTTTTATGATAAGTATTTTTGAAAATTTTGTTTAGTAAGGGCAATATATTGTCTTGATTTTCTTAATATAAATTAGTTTCCATTTTATTATGTTATATGCTGCTGTTTATGATATTTTTTCATTGTATTTAAGTAGCATATTGAAATTTTAGAGTGTTGGCCGGCTTTTGAATTTTCAAGTTACTTAACTTTTTTGGAATCAATTTGTTTATGCAGGGCAATTATTTTTACTGCTCTATATTTGTTTTCCAGTTGAAACATTGTAGTCGGTATATTCATGACTTATTTCCTTCACTCATCAAGAATTTGGATCCTGTACCACTTAGACATCTTCTCAATTTGGTTTCAGCTCTTGAACCAAGTGCTCATACTGAACAGGTAATACATTTGAACATAATGATGTTTTTTTTCTCCTGTGTAAAGTACACATTTGTGATTAAGGTAACTTCATTTGTAGCTTGTTAATCTTAGTATTTCCATTACATAAAAAGAATATGGTTTTTGTTATCGTATTGCTTACCATTGCTCTTTATCTTTTTTTAGACATTGTACTTGGCATCAATGTTAATTAAAGCATTGTGGAATAATGCACTAGCAGCTAAGGCTCAGCTGTCTAAGCAGAGTTCTTTTGCATCTTTATTAAACACTAATATTCCCATTGGAAATAAGAAAGGTTAGTAAATTGCAGTTTTTTTGGAAATAAAAGTTGTTCAAAGTTTTTGAATCACGTTTGATTTGTTTTCCTGTTATACAGGTTGAATAGTTTCAATGTGGTTTGAATATCCTTAATCTGAAATGCACTAAAGTGCAAAAGGTGGAGTGTTCATAGAATGACACCAGAAGTGGGAAATTTTCTGCTAACCTCATGTGATGAGTTGCACCCAAAGCACACTGAAAATATTGGGTAGAATTAATTGTTGGCTATGTGAATAAGATGTATGTGAAAAATAAATGAATTCTTTGTCTGGATTTGAGTCTTTCCTAGATGCAGAAGTATTCTGGAGACTGAAACACTTCTTGTTTTAAGCATTTCAGATAATGGATGCTCAAGCTATAAACACAATTTAATCTTAAATGTGAAGTAGTTTGGGTTGGGAGAATATGTAAGTGATAATAAGCTACTTATTTCATGGTTGTGGTTTACCCTTCAGTTAAAGGACGGTTACATAGTATCAGTAGTTAACTGAATTTTGTCATCTGTAGTTTTTTTATTTTTCCCTTTCAAAGTATTCATGAAAGCTTTGGAAATTTAGTTAGGAAAATGCTTGTACTGGATGTAGTTAATAATACTCTGTTTTTTATCTGCAAGATTTTTTTTTAATCATGCCGGTGCTTTATGGAGAGATGTGCATAGAGATTATAGGGGTTTTCTAAAACTATCTCAACCGGATATCGTTTCCTCTCATCATAAACTATTCTTTCCATAAGATTTTCTGTGCAGACATCCACAGCAACTTCTCTAGGTGTTTAGGAACTTGAATCTTGGTAGGTTTCCCTACCTGTATCTTGTTGATTATGTAATAGAAACAACTGAACTGTTGTCCCAAGAAGATCACTTAGAATGTTCCTTCCTGTTTTTCCTTTTCCTTCAGAGGAAGAAGAGCTCAGAAGAGCAGCTCCATCACCTTGTAAGTTGAGTCTTAGAAATGCATAGCAATGTGACTTACAGCTTTTATTTTTTGTGTGATCTTCAAGAGCTAGTTGATTGCATACATTAGTATATCTGTATCAGAGTCGTAATGTTCAGATTGAGAAGATTTTAACTAGTAACCGTCTTAACCCATAGAATCATGAGTATCTTTTGTGTGCTCTCATATCCTCCTTAGCAATAATTGTCAAATGTCAACAAGTTTCGAGATTGTGCTTATGGCTACTTAGGGTAAATTTTTGGTAAATGGCTCAAGGAATCAAAAAATGACATTTTTATGTTGCCTCCATGTAAATGTTAATTAAAAATTAGAAAAACCTATTTTTTATATAGGGTCACCTGCAGCAAGTCCTCAAAGCAGTGATAACAGTGATACACATCAGAGTGGAGGCAGTGACATTGAAATGGATGAGCAGCTTATTAATAGAACCAAACATGTGCAACAGCAACTTTCAGATACAGAGGTAGGAACGTTTTTTTCCCTTCACTTTTACGTGAGTTTTGTTGTATTTCTCCTTTTAATAGGGAATATAAATATAATCCATATTAGATTTTTCCTTTAAAAGTAGTATTTTTGAAATTGTGATTTTTTTTTTTTAGTTTCTGTTTTCATTGCTTTGAAAAATGTGACAGCTTTATGAAGTACAGTGTGTTAGTGTCAACTGCTTGTTTCTTACTAGTTTTAATATTTCTTTAAATCGGTTTGTTTTCACTTGCAGGAATCCTTGCAGGGAAGTTCTGATGAAACGGCCAACAGTGGTGAAGATGGCAGCAGTGGGCCTGGTAGCAGTAGTGGACACAGCGATGGATCTAGCAATGAGGTCAATTCTAGTCGTGCAAGCCAGTCAGCTGGGAGTCCTGGTAGTGAGGTCCAGTCTGAAGATATTGCGGATATGGAAGCTCTTAAAGAAGAAGAAGATGATGATGACGATGATCATGGCCATAATCCTCCCAAAAACAGCTGTGGTACAGATCTTCACAGTAGGAAATTAGAAAGTCAAGCAGGCATTTGTTTGGGGGATTCCCAAGGCTCATCTGAAAGAAATGGGGCAAGCAGTGGAACAGGAAAGGACCTGGTGTTTAACACTGAGTCATTACCATCTGTAGACAATCGAATAAGAATGCTAGACACTTGTTCTCACTCTGAAGAACCAGAACATGACATTTCAGGGGAAATAAATGCTGCTCACATTGCGCAAGGATCTCAGGAGACTTGTATCACACGAACTGGGGACTTCCTTGGGGAGACTATTGGGAATGAACTATTTAATTGCCGGCAGTTTATTGGTCCACAGCATCACCACCATCACCATCACCATCATCACCACCACCATGATGGGTAAGCATGCTGTGAAAGACACTGAAATTAGGCGAGGTATTAATGATTATATTTGTTCATTTGCTTTTCTTGCTATACTGGTGCTATATAGTAGTAATAAGGAGATAATGCACAAAGTATAAATATAAGGTACAAATTATAGATGCATATAAAGGCACATATGAGATTAATTACATTGTATTTAGCCAGTAGTGTTTTTAAATATTAATCAGTATAAGAATCAAGACGTTTATCTTTGTGTGTGTTTGCTTTCATTTTTGTAAGTCACTTTCAGTGTATATTTCATATTCTTAGCACTCTTTTTTTTCTTAGCAAAATTTAATTGATTTTAAGGGGACGGTGAGAGAGAGATTCTTCATCTATTGACTACTCTCAATTGTCCACAACAACCAAGTCCAGGCCAGACTGCAGCATGAATGTGAAACTCCATCTGTAGCTCCCAAATGGGTGCCTGGGATCCAAGTACTTGGACATAGTTTAATAGATTTCCTGGAGACATTAGGGCGCTGGATTGGAAGTGAATAGCTGAGACTCAGCTAGTGCTTTTACCAGGATGCCAGTGTTGCAAGTGACAGCTTTACCCTCTGTTCTATAAATCCTTCCTGGTTTTCTGCCCTATGACTGATTTATTTACTTGATCCTGCTATGGAGAGAGGGTGAAAAACAGAAAATGCCCATCCATTGGTTTATTCTCCAGATATGTGCAACAGTCTGGAGCTTGTACTTCTCCTAGGTCTTCCATGTAGGTGGTAGGAGTCCAAACACTTTGGTCATCATTGGTTTCTTTTGCTAGACCATTAGCAGAAGCAAGATTGAAAGTGGGGCCACCAGGACGTTAGCAGGTGCCCGTCTTCGATGCTGACATTGCAGGTGCAGCATTATCCACTATGCCATGATTGCAGCACTGGCTCCTGTCATGGCTAGTGAATGTCATTTGACAGTACAGATTTAGGTCTTCAGTTCTTTGTAAGAATGAGATTGTTTTGGAAACCTTTTTTCTTTTTAAGATTTATTTATTTTTATTGGAAAGGCAGACTGGATTTACACAGGGGAGAGACAAAGATCTTTTTTTAAAATTTGTTTATTATATTTTTGACAATCTTTACACAGTTAATTAGGGTAAAAAGGTTCAAAGGCTATAGGAAAGTGGGTAAGACTATTATTCCCATATTGTTTCCTTCATGCTTAAAGGGGGGTATTAAGGAAGAAGGCCCACCCAATTTCCCACCCTCCCCTGTTGCTGGATGTAGGTCATGCTCCGAGGTTCTTGCTCAAGTGGTTTTGATAGTTCACCATGGTAATTTTCTTAATAGCTTTGTGTTTGCCTGAATAATTATAAACAGACTTTCCAGTTTTACATTGCCACTTTTGAGTTTTTACTATATGTGCTACCACAACAAGCACAGTGGCTTGAGTTTTTAGAATAATTTTGTGGTGGTATCATTGATATCTCCTAAAATGGTTCTCTTTGAAGATCTGGTTAGATATGTTAAAGTGAAAGATGATAATATCTGTGTATGTTATAAAATTATTGTATAGTATTGAAGCTGGAGGCTTTTCAGTTTTTGTGAAACTCCATAGCTTAGGTAGGGGCAAGCGTTATGTTGTAGCAAGCCAATCCCTCTGCAGCATTGGCATCCCATATGGGTACCGGTTCTAGTACCTGCTCTTCCTCTTCTGATCTAGCTCTCTGCTAATGACCTGGGAAAACAACGGAGAAAAATTAAAGTGTTTGAGCCCCTGCACCCTCCTGGGATAACCTGGAAGGATCTCTTGTCTGCAGTTTCAGAGTGGCTCAATTCTACCTGTTACAGCCAGTTGGAGAGTGAATCATCAGATGGAAGATCACTGTCTTTGTGTCTCTCTCCCCGGCATCACCATCCCTCTCTGACCCTGACTCTAACTCTGATTTCCGAGTTAGATGATTTTTTTGAAAAAGATTGTTTTGTATGAGTGTTTATTGGTCTTAGATTTTTTTTTTAAAAATTTATTCATTTTATTACAAAGTCAGATATACAGAGAGGAGGAGAGACAGAGAGGACCATCTTCCATCCGATGATTCACTCCCCAAGTGAGCCACAACGGCCAGTGCTGTGCCGATCCGATGCTGGGAACCAGGAACCTCTTCTGGGTCTCCCACACAGGTGCAGTGTCCCAGTGCATTGGGCCGTCCTCTACTGCTTTCCCAGGCCACAAGCAGGGAGCTGGATGGGAAGTGGAGCTGCCAGGATTAGAACCGGCGCTCAAATGGGATCCTGGTGCGTTCAAGTTGAGGACTTTAACTGCTAGGCCACACAGCTGGGCCCAGTCCTAGATGTTTTAATATGTAAGTTTCTAATAACTTTTTTTCCTTGTTCTGTGTTGCAGACACATGGTTGATGATATGCTAAGTGCAGATGATGTCAGTTGTAGTAGCTCTCAGGTCAGTGCAAAATCAGAAAAAAATATGGCTGATTTTGATGGTGAAGAATCTGGCTGTGAAGAGGAACTGGTTCAGATTAACTCACATGCAGAGTTAACATCTCATCTCCAACAACATCTTCCGAATTTAGCATCAATCTATCATGAACATCTCAGCCAAGGTAAGGTTGTCTAGTAAAAAAATATATTTTCTGTCATTTTTAAAATAGAAATAACCTTTCATTACATCGTTCCAAGGACCCAGCATTTGATGTCATGTCATCTAAATGTTTTTCACAAAACAGTTTTCATGCGATTGTTTTCTTTTTAGGAGAATGAAATGATTATAAATAGTTTTGCAGTTAATAACTGGGAGAAATAATGTGTATTGGTAGTATGTTAAGAGAATTATAGCAACGTGTTTTAGGAAACAAGTTTTTTGGGGTTTGTTTTGCTTTTAAAGATTTATTTACTTGAAAGAGTTACACAACAAGTTATCTTCCATCCACTGGTTCACTCTCTAGGTGACCAAAGTGGTTGGTCCCATGTCAGACCAAACCTGGGAGCCTCCTCTGTGTCTGCCATGTAGGGAGTAGGGACCAAAGCTCCTGTTTGCTTCTGATAATAAGCAGCGCAGAGTTACACCTGGTGCTTAGCCGTGCTGACCCCATGATTTTTATATCCCTAAATTTTTGAACCTAGAAGTAATAAGATGTCACAAATCGTGATGCATTGTGTAATTAAATTTGTATGAAATAATTAGAAAATAAAAATCAGTAGGGCTGAAAGGGAGGCCTGTGGCAAAATCAGGAAAAAGTGTTTTCTTGCTCTGTGGGGATAAAATAACTCCATATCAGACCTGGGATATTAGAGCATTGAGTAAGTTAAAATTTTGTTGAAGGTTCATTAAGGAAGTGAAGAAATGTTGCAACTGTTGGTAATTTTAAAGACTTTCTGTCTTCTGCATGGTTAGTTGTCATCAACACATGCTAGGTCAGGAAATGGGCTTTGAATGTCAGTATATTACAATGTAAAGAAATCTGATGGATTCAGTTTCTACTGGAATACCATGATCACAGCTGGCAGTTTTAATTTCTAGAGCTGAAATCATTAGATAGCTATATTTACTAAATTGTCTCTTCTCTCTTTGCCTCCTATTTATTTGTCATCTAATGTACTTTTTATTGCCTTGGAATGGTAAACACAAAGAAAACTAAGTGTTAGGAGAATTGGATATTACATTCAACTTGGCAATGCACATTTTTTTGTGATATAAAAAAATTTCTAACAGTAAAATAGTCATATCTTTGAAAGATTTGAATAGATATTTTATAGAAGAAAGATTTAAATAGAAATGCTCACTAAATAAGTTGTCAGTGTCTGGTCATGGAAGAAACGGAAATTTAAGTCACAACTACATACCAAATGTAGTGATGAACAGTTGACATTCAAGAAATAGAACAATTGGAACTCTTTGGTATACGCAGTATAGCCATTTTGGAAAATAGTTTTATCAGTCCTCACAAAATTAAATACCTAGTATGTTTTTGTTTTTAATACTTAATTTATTTTTATTAGAAAGTTGGCTTTACAGAGTGAAGGAGAGACAGAGAAAAATGTTCCATCTGCTAGTTCACTCCCCAACTAGCCACAAGGGCCAAAATTGAACCGATCCAAAGTCAGTGGCCAAGACCCTCCTCTGTGTCTCCTGCATGGGTTCAGGGTCCCAAGACTTTGGGCCGTCCTTGACTGCTTTCCCAGGCCACAAGCAGGGAGCTGGAAAGGAAGTAGAGCAGCCAGGTACAAACCAACAACCACATGGGATGAGGGCTTCAGTCACTAGGCTACTGCGTGGGGTCCAGCAGTTCTTAGTTTTTACCATGGAGAGATATGATTGTAGAAAGATTTGTACATAAGTGCTCAAACTTACTTCATTCCCAAGAGTTTCAAATCCTGCACCAAAATCAGTGGCCAGAGTTACATAATGCAATTCTACTCAGTAGAATATCAAACATTCTGAACAAAAGAAGATAGAAGGGTGCATATTCTATTCAGTTGTTCGCATCTCTACAACTGTCAGGTAGTTTATCAAGAGTCTTCTTAGTAATTTCCTGATGTTTGAGCAATAGGGATTATACTTGATCATAGGCAAAAGGCCCGAGAAGCAATAGCAATAAGGACGAATTTTGAAGAGTTGTGAAGAAACTTTCCTAGAAGTGTTCTGTCTTGGGCTGATGTTGTGGTATGGTGAGTTAAGCTACCATTGTTACGTATGGGTGCCAGTTATTGTCCTCAGCTCTTCACTTCTGGTCCTAGCTCCATGCTATTATACCTGGGAGAGCTGAATTACTTGTTTTACAGCTTCCTGTGTAGGAGACTTGGTTTGAACTCCTACTTTCTGGCTTTGGCTGTTGGGAGAGTGAACCAATAGATGGAAACTCTTTCCCTGTCTCTAACTCAACCTTCCAAGCAAGAAAGTTATAAAAGAAAGAGACAGAAATGTTTTCTATGTCAATTATGTGTATTTTACTTTAATGAAATTACCTTTTAGAAATAGCAGAACAGCTGTCTGAGCTAACAAAAACCAAAGGTAAGTAAGTAGAAGAAATTTTTCAAAATTTTTTGTGTAGTAAAGGGTTTACACCCGAGATATGTAAGAAATGTTAGAATTCAGCAGTAATACAATGTAAGAAATTGCAGATGATTTATCTTGAAGTAGGGTAAGGATTAAGGACATGTAAATTAAAAACCATAATGAGAATGTGCCACATACCTGTTAGAATAACTTAAATGATTAAAAATGGGTGAAATTCAAGTGTCCGTATTATGGTGTTGAGGTTGTGGTAAATTCACACCATCAGTGCTCATGTGCTTCTGTGATGACACAGACATGGTAGAAAACAGTTTGGTGGCTTCTTGGAATGTTAAGTGTACAAGTACACATACCGCATAGTCTAAGTAGTTATGTTCCTGAGCGTGTACTCAAGAAAAAGGAAAGCATACACCCATATGAACTTGTAAAGAGATGCTTATGTTTGTGTTATTTATAGTAGCTAGCGGTTTTCCCAGTGTCTTGTAACTGGTTAATGTACAGATAAAATGTACCATTTTTATATGATGAAATATTAACTGTATTTACACAAAGCATGGTATTGATAGTAATGCTTCAATATGGATAAACCTTTCAATTATGCTGAAAGAGGTGAAAGGTGAGGTACTGCCTATAGTCTCGTTCTTTTTTACCTACAATTTCTAGAAAAGACTTATTTATGTGAATAGTATACTACATTAAAGCTGGGGAGTAAGAAGATTGTTTTATTAGGTAGACTGGACTATTTTGAAGTGGTGAAAGCATTCTAAATATGGATTGTGGTGTTGTTAGTGCAGCTCATTGTTGAATGACATTGTTCTATATATACAATTCAGTGAGTAAATTTTTATGAAAAAGCTGTTTAAAAAGAAAAACCAAGAAAATAGTTTTGCTTCATTTAACAGAAATAATGATTGAGCCTGGCACTTAGAATGGCTGGAATATTATAGTAGAAACTTTGTGTATTGTAACTGACTAGCTTGAGTAAATCGTCCAATAAAAATTATTTTCCTGTAGGAGTTACAACCATTTGCAGTATGGGGAACATTTTCTTCTGCCAAGGGTCATTTGGATGTTTATAACAGTTGTAGATTATACAAAATTATCAACTTGAAAATTAGCATGGAAGTTTTAGTGCTGTGGCATTTCAGGCTTTTTCTCTGACTTCTAGCACTGGCATCCACTATGGGAATAGGTTCATATCCCAGGAGTTCCACTTGTGATTCAACACTCTGCTTTTGGCCTAGGCAAGTAGCAGGAGATTGGATGCCCAAACCCCGTCTGGAGACTTGGGAAGCAGCTCCCAGCTCCTAGCTTTTGACCAGTCTGGCTATGGCTGTTGTGGCCATATGGGGAGTGAATCAGAAACATGAGATTCTTCTTCTCTCCCTGTAAAATCTGCCTTTCAAAAACAAACAAAGGATGGTATTGATTTCAAGTCCTGCTGTGGATACTTGGCAGCACCAGGCCACATGATTTTTGTTGACCTTTGTAGAGCATTTTCCACTCCCTTGGAAGAGTGTCCCTTGATGTAAATACTGTTTCACATCATTTGTCTTTGAGTTTCAAGTATTTAGGTAGTTCTATTAGACATAATAACTTTTTATTTTGTAATATTTGAAGAACATTATTTTAAAGATTCATCTATTTTTATTGGAAAGTTAGATACACAGAGGAGGAGAGACAGAGAGGAAGATCTTCTGTCTACTGATTCACTCCGAAGTGACCACAACAACTGGAGCTGAGCTGATCTGAATCAGAAGCCAGGAGCTTCTTTCTGGTCTCCTGTGTGGGTGCAGGATTCCGAGGCTTTGGTCCGTCCTCTGCTGCTTTCCCAGGCCACAAGCAGGGAGCTGGATGGGAAGCAGGACTGACAAGACTTGAACTGGTGCCCATATGGGATCCTGGCGCATGCAAGGCAAGGACTTTAGCCGCCAGCCTACTGAGCCGGGTCGAAGACCTTTTTTACACTTGGTTTCATTTTTGTTAACTTTGTGAATGCTTTAATTCCTAATTTCAACTGCATCTTTGGTAATGCACTGTTTTGCCCCTTTAGGACCTGCAGTTCACAAACATCAGTTCAATAGTAACGCTGTGACAGACATCAATTTGGATAATGTTTGCAAGAAAGGAAATACTTTGTTATGGGATATAGTGCAAGATGATGATGCAGTAAGTTACGTAATAAAACCTGAAGAGTACAGTGTTACAGAAAAGACAGGAGAAATGATGTCTTCATTGCATTTTTTATAGGTTAATCTTTCTGAAGGATTAATAAATGAAGCAGAGAAACTTCTTTGTTCCTTAGTATGTTGGTTTACGGACAGACAGATTCGAATGAGATTCATTGAAGGCTGCCTTGAAAATTTAGGGAACAACAGGTAAAGAGGAATTTTTAATATTTCTTGTGACAGTTTGCTTTCTGTCTTCTCATTGATTAGTTCTGGTGCATGCATAATATTTAGTTTTTGTGTATGTGTGGTTTTCCCAGTAGATTTGAAAATCATTCCTTCATATAACTGCTATTTTATCACAGTGATGAGTTGTGCGTTTTTATTAGTTAGTTTATTTTAGTGTTATGTAAATCCCTTCATAAGTACGGAACAATAAAGAAATAGTAAAAATACATATTTTTGACCCTGAGAAAGTGGTAGTGAATACATTTAAATGTTCACCAGCAAGTTCATGCTGTATATGAAGGAGGCTAAAGTAGAAGTGAAGATAAATAGGTTAAAATTTCAGCATTCTGATAATGGCATTTAGATGAATCTTTTGCGTTTCAACATTTTTAGTTAGTAAAATCAGGTTAGTTCCTCACCCTGATGTATATGTTAAATATATGCTGGTGTTTAAGTTTCAGTGTTTTGTGATTTCAGGTTTCTTAATTTTTTCAGGACTATTCCTTTGGTCCATTTTCTACTTTTTTTCTTGGTTTCTACTGCTATGGTAATTTTCTGATGTAGTCAGAAAGCATGATTGTGGTGTGTATATGTGACAGTCCAGTTACTGATTGCCCAGTTGTGCTTTAAATATCTGATTTTGTTAAGTAAATGCTTTATTTAGCCCTAATTTAATTAAGAAAAAGTACTTTCTCCTATTAAATAGTTGTAATTTGAAAAAATGATAATAGAAAAACAAACTTGTTTGTAGCAAAATGAAAGTCACTAATATGATTTTATTAGTGGATCACTTTACTCATTTGAAATAAATTCTTTTAGAATGTTTTTTATTTTTTCTTTTTGTTTTTGGTTAGAATGTTTTTTAAATAGCTGTTTCATGTGATCATTTATATAGGTTTTTAGCAGTTAAAGGCATTAGTTTTTTGAAGGTTTTGTGTCAGCTCATACTCTTCTTATATTGGACGCATATCTTGTGTTTCTGGAGTTCCACACTAAGTGTAGGATAAAAAAAAGCATATATCAAGATGGTCACTAAGCACACGTGTAAGAATGCTCGGACCTGCACTATTCAAAATGACTAAATAGTCATTGTACAGCTGTCCACATTCCAGAAGACATTGTGATGGGTAATTGTGGATGATTTAGTAACTGAAGTATTATTTAGTAATGCCAGTGAAATAGGCATCATTGCCTGTAGCAGCATGGATAAGTTTCAAACATGTAACGTTGAGTGAAAGAAGGCAGCCATGAAAGTTGTGTTTTTCTTACTTGATTTACATCAGGTTTAAAGAAATATAAAATGTTGCATTTATTCTTGAGCTCTTAGTCATTAGAGACAAAGTAGAGGTTTCTGTCACACTTAATAGTGACGTTAAGTATTCATCTGAGTATATTCATTGCACATGTTTGAGCTATGCATTTAGATATTTGCAGATCTTTTAATATAAGCTGTATTTTAATAAAATGTTTGGAGAAAAACCCTGAAAAAAGAATTACCCTACAGTTAAGAGTGCTGTTTCCAAAATAACATGTATATTTACATGTGTATCTGTGAAGGAGGAAAAGATGCTGGAGTGTCATGTCTGAAATATGATTATATTTGGGAGATTTGACTTTTTCTCTCAATCATGCCTTTCTGTTTTTCAATATTTCCTTAGTTGAACACAAACCTCTATTGGAAATAGAGGCATTTAGAACAAATAAAAAGAAAAATCTGCATAGGGTGAAAAAAATGACGATGTTTAATCATTTTATGTTTGTGTGTTCCAATAAATCTTTAATTACATAAACAGGTGGCTGTTCTGTTGGGTCAGAGCTTGCTAACACTTTTAATGAATCACTAGGAACTCACACACCATTGTCTATGCTATCTAGGTTTAATCATTTTTAAGGATTTATTTAATGTTTATTGGAAAAACGGATCAAATTTACAGAGAGGAGGAAAGACAGAAAGAGCTTATCTTCATTGTTCGCTCCCCAAATGGCTGCAGTGGCTGAAATTGAGCTGATCCAAAACCAAGAGTCAGGAGGTTTTTTTTTTTTTAAGATTTATTAATTTTTTATTGGAAAGGCATAGAGAGGAAAGAGAGAGAAAAAGGTCTTCCGTCCAATGGTTCACTCCCCAGTGGGCACAACATGTGGAGCTGAGCCAGTCTGAAGCCAGGAGCCTCTTCCGGGTCTCACACACTGGTGCAGGGTCCTAAAGCCTTGGGCCGTCCTCCACTGTATTCCCAGGCCACAGGAAGGGAGCTAGATGGGAAGTGGGACTGCTGGGATTAGAACCGGCAGCCATATGGGATCCTGGTGCATTCAAGGCGAGGACTTTAACCGCTATGCTATCACGCCAGGCCCGAGTGAGGAGTTTCTTTCAGGTCTCCCATGTGGGTGCAGGGTCCCATGGCGTTGAGCCATTCTGGCCACAAGCAGGGAGCTGGATGGGGACCAATCCCTTTTGCGCTTTTTATCCTTGCTTGAACCATTGTGAATGCCTTAACCCATGTGGAAGATTTTGTTTCTGTGTGCATAAGATTTTTTGATCAAAATGAGTGCGTGTACTAAGGCTCTTATTTGCTTAAATAGAAGATTCATGTAATGATTTGGATTGTACCATTAGTTTGTTTTCTTTACCCAAAGACTGTATTTGTCATTGCATGTTGATTTTTTTTTAAAATGATGTATTTATTTTTATTGCAAAGAGATACAGAGAGGAGGAAAGACAGAGAGGAAGATCTTCAGCCCGATCATTCACTCCCCAAATGTCTGCAAAGGCCGGTGCGCGTCAATCCCAAGCCAGGAGCTAGGAACTTCTTTCCAAGTCTCCCACACTGGTGCAGGGTCCCAAGGCATTGGGCCATCTCGACTGCTTTCCCAGGCCACAAGCAGGGAGCTGGATGGGAAAGTATTGCCGCTGGGATTAGAGCCAGCACCCATATGGGATCCCGGCATGTTCAAGGCGAGGAATTTAGCCACTAGGCTACCGCGCTGGGCCCTGCATGTTGATTTTTAATGCAAACATGACTTACGACGATTGAGTTCTACTTGCATGATACACAAATTAAAATATGGAATCCACAGCTAGACACAAGTTTTCGTGCTGCTTTGTAGACTACTAGTGAACATAAGACAACATGAAGCTATAATAGTGCTACTTATGGACACACAATTGTGTTACCTCGTAATATGCTTTTGGTTAGAAGAACTCTTACAAACAAGCATTGTTTGGCAATTTATAGTAGCATTTTTGTTGAGTCTGCGATTAATGTCCTGTATCATATGTCCCTAATTTTCTTAAGGTGAGTAAGATATTGCTTCTCAGTTTGTTTTCTGTTTAAGAATCATTGGGAAAACAAATTTTTACATTTTTGTATCTTCTTTGTGATATCTCCTATGTGATATCTTCTGATTTTTATGTTTGTAAAGAGATAGATTAAGATGTGTATTTTAGTTTTTTGAGGGAAAGTCTTAATGTATCTCAAAACTGTTTTTTAACCGTCTTAAGAAAAATCTATTTGAGAAGCAGGGAGATGGAGTTTACATCTCCAAATTTATTTTTCTCAGATGCTGTCAGTGATTGATTTGGTCCCGGCTAACGCTTGTTTGTGAGAACTCAAATGGGTCTCCTAGATGGGTGGCAGGTTCACCATTGCTTGATTACAGTTACTTGTTGTCTTCCTGGGCAGTTCATTAACACGAAGTTGGAACTGAGAGCTTTTCTTAAGGAACTCCATTATGGGACATACATTTTATGTATTTATGTGTTTTAAAGGTAAATTTAGTTTCATTGGAAAGGCAGATTTACAGAGAGAAGTAGAGACAGAGACAAGTCGCCAGAGCTAAACCCCTGTGAAGCCAGAAACCTCTCCCACATCTCCCATATGGGTAAGGGGTCCCAAGAACCAGTACTGTCTTCTGCTTTCCAAGGCGGCAAGCAGAGAGCTGGATGGGAAGTGGAGCAGTTGTGACAGGTGTTGGTACCTCACATGGGTCCTGGCACCGAAAAGGGGGAAATCAGCCAATTTAGCCATCTCACACAGGCATTTTAATTCGTCTCTTAATCACTATGCCAGATATCTGCTATTTCTGAAATTTTGTTAAGCAGTTATAGATGAATAGTCTAGAATTGATTTTCCTAGTATATCTTTAAAGAGTGATTGTTTGCTTTGAAAGACAAAGAAGTGGTCTGAGTAGGAGAACCTTCCGTTTCCTGTTTGAGTACCCAGATGGCCTCAGTAGCCATGACAGGGCAAGACTAAAGCCAGGAGCCAGGGTATTATTTAGGTTGTTTCTTTGACACAGAATGTGTAAAGTGACCATTCCCTCGAAGGGAAGGAAAAATATAGTGGTTGTGTTAGGAATATACTTATCCCTAACATTCATTAAATCTTTTTGTGTTTAAGAATTTCAGACAGCTGACTTTGTGTAAAATACAGGATCACTGATGGTAGTTAAAATTATTCTATAAATGTCTGTTTTCTGTTTCAGATCAGTAGTAATTTCACTTCGTCTTCTTCCAAAACTGTTTGGTACTTTTCAGCAGTTTGGGAGCAGTTATGATACACATTGGATTACAATGTAAGTAAACAATATATGTTAAAACTTTGTCTTCAAATTAGGTTGTGAAGCAAGGATTCATATAGGTTAACCAGAGTTTTCTCGGACTCAGGAAAATTGAACTTTCATTGCTTTACATGGACTTTTGTGGTTTTTTGTGGTTTGAGTTATGTCATGTAGCAATTAATGGTGGACTTTGAAGAAAGGTGGCTCTGCATGGCCAGAGCAGAGGACTACATTTTTCGATATCTTTAATGTTTTTCATTACTACAGATTGCTTCTGGACATAATATCACATGAAAGATAATCTTGACACCTTTATATTTACAGAGAACTTAAGTTTAATGGATGTTAAAGGAGTTCTTTTGTGGGTAATAACCTTATATAAAAGAGCCCTGATCTGAAATTAGTTGACACCAAGAATAAAAGAAGCCACATATAAGCTAATTTTGTTATTTGTAACAACACTCATTATTTTTGGTACATATTCTCTTTTAAATATATGCTGTGATACATATTTTAAAATTTGGAATTTTTTTCCCCCAACTCTTAGTGAATTTTAATGTAAGCTTACTTAAGAAGTCAGATTACATAACTATAGACATATAGCCAAGCATATTGGAATCATTTTAAAGCCAAGCATTAGTGAATTTTTTCTTATACCACTTGACCTTATTAAATGGTTAGCAATGCAGAAGTGACCTGTATTAACAGTAGCAGTGCAACAAGACATGATGTAGATTGTTAGAATGTTTTGAAATTTTGCTGTTTGTTCATCTGCACAGGTTAGCAGTTATAATGCAGTGAAAAGGAGTTGAGCTGCATTATGTTATAAAAGTTGTGGAATTTTGAGCTCTCTAAATGTATTTATCACTACTACTTCAGTAGTTTTGAGAAGGATACAGTGAATTTGCATCACATGCCTTTTCTATGAAATACATGTACCTTCATAGAGTTCATGGGAAATGTGTATTACGAAAAAAAAATTATGAACTCAGTTTTTACAGCATAATAAGCTTGCCTCTAAATTTTTTTTAAACTTGTTGACGTCCGTTTTTATGACAGTTTGCTCAATTCTTCAGAATAATAGCCAAAGAATGTATGTAGTTTTTCATTACATGGAACGTGAGCTAATTTTTAATGCAGTGTTAATGATTTAAAATTGTACATAAGAGTTTTTCACGCATTTCATCTCAGTCTAAGGTATTGAGTTTTTTATGTTAAAACAGTATACTTAAAATTTATAAAACTTAAGGAACAAAGGTTTACATTTTCACATTAAATATAAGCAAAACAATTTTTGATTAAGTTTTTTCTTTCTTAACATTTGTTAAGCATTTTGTTCTGTCTTAGTGTGAATATATTCTTATGCTCCTTTTAAAATTCATGTTTTCTACAATTGGGTCAGGTGGGCTGAAAAAGAATTGAACATGATGAAGCTTTTCTTTGATAATTTGGTTTACTACATTCAAGCTGTAAGAGAGGGAAGACAAAAACATGCACTGTAAGTACCTCTCATTTAGGTTATGTATTGCAGCTTGCATTGCTTTTCCTCTGTTTGGATTTTTTTTCTGTTTTGCTACTTCTCTTTCATGTAGTAAATTAACACTTTTTAAAAGCTGGCAGTGTTTTGTTTGAAAGCTTTTGATGAGATTGCTTTTGGAAGTCTTACAAATAATATACCGAGTTTATATAGTTTTTCTATATTGGTTTGCATTCACTTTTATTTTTAAAAAATTATTTTCATTTGAAGGCAGTTACAGGAAGAAATTTTACACTGGCTTGTTCTTTCCCCAGATGTCACAAAGGCTGGAACTTGGCCAGTCCAAAGTCAGGAGCAAGGAGTTTTTTAAAGCAGGACTTTAAAAATTTATTTTGAAAGAATTCTGGAGATAGAGGTTCACATGCCCAGGGATATGCCAGGCTGAAGCCAGGAGCCCTGGACTCCATCCTGGTCTCCCTGATGAGTGGCAAGGGCCCTTGTATTTGGGACATGTGCTGCTGCTTTCCCAGGTGCATTATTAGGGATGTAAATCAGAGATGAAAGAAGCTGAGAAACAGAGTGGCCGCATGTGGGATATCAACAGGTGGTAGTTTAATTTGCTGCACCTCAACACTGGCCCCAATTATGTGTTGCTTGAATTCAGTGGGCTTTAGAGGAAAACCCTGCGCTTTTGAACAGTTAAACTAAGGAGACTTGTGAGCTTCTGTTCCTTTGTAAAGATGTTGGTTTGTTATTAAATGTTCATGCCTGTGGGGAAAGTGTTTCTTGTAATTACAGAAGAATGTGCCAAGCTAATGGGAATTTGTCAGTGGTCCTTTTTTTATTTGACATCCCAGAAAGTTCTCCTGACTTGTGAATGTAGCCACCAGTTGAACCTTTTTTTTTTTTTTTTTTTTTTTTTTTAGGTTTATTTATTTTATTACAAAGTCAGATATGCAGAGAGGAGGAGAGACAGAGAGGAAGATCTTCCATCTGATGATTCACTCCCCAAGTGAGCCGCAACGTCTGGTGCTGTGTCGATCCGATGCCGGGAACCAGGAACCTCTTCCAGGTCTCCCATGCGGGTGCATGGTCCCAAAGCTTTGGGCCATCCTCGACTGCTTTCCCAGGCCACAAGCAGGGAGCTGGATGGGAAGCGGAGCTGCCAGGATTAGAACCGGCGTCCATATGGGATCCTGGTGCAGTCAAGGCGAGGACTTTTTAGCTGCTAGGCCACGCCACCAGGCCCACCAGTTGAACCTTGATGGAGCACATGGGATTCTTTCAGTTGTGAGCGAGAGGACTGGATTGTGCAAGCGAGAGACCAGACCAAAGAATTAAACCACCTTGTCTCCTGTGATTATGAATCCATTACTCTGACATGCAAATAGAGAGGAAGAAATGTTTGGGGTTTTAAGGCCCTCTGTAAAGGACAACACTTTGATCCCTGCTTTTTGGCTAGTATTGATAACCCTGCAGGCTTGGGTTGGTGCTGCCCAGAGCACCTGGTAGAAACTGCTGGCTCCTGGCTTTGACCTGGGCCAGCATTAGTTAGTGTGGCCATTTGGGGAGTGAAACAGCCGATGAAAGATCTCTCTCTCCTCTCTGTAGCTCTGCCTGTTGCATAAACAAATCTTTAAAAATATACATGACACAGTTCTTTCTTTGCATATACCTACAGTCTCACTTCTTCAAGAACTCATCCACTGACAAGCTTCCACTGCAACTATGTACATAGAGATGGAATTAATTCAGAGTTGAAATAACATTCAAAGCCAGAGCTTTGTATAAGCCATATTCTTTATGGATTACATTTATGCTGATAGTATTTTAGTGCTCCTTGGTTGAGGAATATAGTGTTGTGAATGGGGCAGTGATAAGCAATGTGATTGAGCTACTTTTTATTTCCAAATTATTTAGTTTTAAAATAACATTTATTTATCACCCTGATGTACTTCCACATCTAATTTCAAAGTGAGATTTTTGTAATTTTGATTCACCAAGCAGCAGAAATTTTGTATTTAATACTTTATAAGAGTTTTGTTGGATAGCCGAAGTTTCATGATTTAAATAGTTTTGAATTGTTAAAACACATTTCTGATTTTGCTTTGTTATGATCAGTACCATTAAATCTTAAATAACACTTTTTAAACTAAAAACCGTGTTATGTCTTTATAATTACAGGTACAGTCATAGTGCTGAAGTTCAAGTTCGACTCCAGTTCTTGACTTGTGTATTTTCTACTCTAGGATCACCTGATCATTTCAGTAAGTTTTTTATGTATGTGTGATTAATCTCAGCACATTTGTAAATTGCTTAAATGTTGACAGTTGAGATTCCTGTTTACATTTTAGTAAAATTTTAAAAGGTCTGTTACTATATTCTCAAGTCTTTTGCCTGAGATGATTTGGTAAGCACATTATCTTTGCTGTTTTCTTGGAAGTCTTTTGATTATAGGTATAGTGTTGAGAATATTTTCTGTATGTCAGGACATTGTTTCTCATAAGCTCCCAAACAGTGCATATCCTCAGTGTTCTTAGAAATAGAAATATGACCCTGATTTGTTCTCTTTTTGCTTTATTCTGTAAAAAATGGCAATTTTTCATTTATTTATTTGAAAGGCAAATAGAAATCTTTTCTCCACAAGTTCACTCCCCATTTGTCTTCAGCATCTGGGACTGGAGCCAGGAGCCTGGAACTCAATCTGAGTCACTTGTATGTGTGGCAGGAACCCAAATACTCGGGCAACCATCTGCTAATACCCAGAATATATATTAAGAGGAAGCTATAGCTGGAAGTTGAGCTGGGAGTCAATACCAAGCACATTTACAGGATGTTGACATAGAAAGCAAGTGTTTGTTGTCGTTGCTGTTTTTAGATTTTTATGCTTTTCATGAGTTACAAAGGGAGAAAGCACAAGAATGGGCGTGCTTCCATCCATTGATTCGCTCCCTGATTATGAAATGGCTGGACCCAGGCTGATCTGAAGCTGGGAGCCTTGAGCTTCCAGTTCTCCCATGTGGGTTCAGTGGCCCAAAGCATTGGGCCATCCTTTGCTGCTTTTCCAGGCCAGTAAAGTAGACTGGATTGGAAGTGGGAGTAGCTGGTAGTTGAACCAATGCGTATATGGGATGCCAGCACTGCAGGTGAAAATTTAGCATGCAGTACCCCTAGGAGCCCTAGCAAGGAGCATCTTAAACCAGTTTGCCAAATACCCACTCTGGCTGCATGTTTTTAGCATACTTTGTTATAGACTATCTAACATCTTTTGGAAACAATCATTAATTTATTTGTTATCAGGAGTAATTAGTCTCTTTAAAATTAATTGACTTTCTATGCTGTACATAAGAATTCATAGGCATCAGTTTTATTAAAATTAGTTTTGAATTCTGTTTCCTTACCAGATGATCTTTGGAAAACCTAGAGATTTGTCTGGTATATTCAAAGATATTGAACATTTCGATTCGTATACTGAATATTCTCCCAAGTGAAGAATTTTAATTTTCTCCTGGCCATATTTTCTTTTATTGTATTAATTGTGTTGTGTGTGTCATTCTACATGTTGTGAGATCGTGTTAAATAAATCTTGTTTAATTAGAAGGACATGCTGTCTTGCTGTGATTAATGTACAGAATGACAGATGTCTAGCTAACCTGTAGTGTGAATTTCTCTTTAAAGTGTAGCTATGCTGGAGATGAGGCTTGTTTTTCTTTTCTGTGTTCATACTGTTTGTACCCACACCACTAACATTGTGATACCGATGTGCTGTGAAATGTCTGCTTCAGTTACTGGGTCATTTGTTGTACCTGTTGGCTAAAAACTCTATAATAAAAAATAAAACACAGATTGATTAAACTTCGATTTTCAATAACCAGTCATTTATTAATTGAGAGCAGTGCAGTGTGTGTGTGTTTGTACTAAATCAGCCTATCATGAATACATTAATTTTCCTTCTTTTTTTTGCTGTTATTTTCCATGATTCAATTTTATAGGTTTTAAACCCTGCCCTCCCTTTTCTCCATCCTCATATTGCCCTTCCACCACTTTGCCTATATTATTATAGTATTGTAGTTCTTTTTTTTTTTTTAAGATTTTTTTTTTTATTATTATTACAAAGTCAGAGATAAAGAGAGGAGGAGGGGAGACAGAGAGGAAGATCTTCCATCCGATGTTTCACTCCCCAAGTGAGCCGCAGCGGTCTGTGCTGTGCCGATCTGAAGCCAGGAACCAGGAACCTCTTCCAGGTTTCCCATGCGGCTGCATGGTCCCAGGCCTTTGGGCTGTCCTCTTCTGCTTTCCCAGGCTACAAGCAGGGAGCTGGATGGGAAGCAGGGCCGCAGGGCTTAGAACCGGCACCCTTATGGGATCCCTGGGCGTTCAAAGCGAGGGATTTAGCTGCTGGGCCCAGTAGTGTAGTTCTTTAGTAAAAGTTGCATTGCCTTTTAAGTAAATACATTAATATCTTACTGTATATGACACTATAATAAACTTGGATACTTTTTAAAAAATTCTCATTTTCTCCATCTGTTTTTTTCTTCTTTTTCAAAGATTTATTTATTTATTTGAAAGTGTTACAATGAGTGAGGGAGATACAGAGAGATTTTCCACCTGATTGTTTATATCCCAGATGGCCTCAGCAGTCACCCCTAGGTTAGCTTAAATCCAGGAACTTGATCTCATCTTCCGTGCACTTGGACCATGCTCTATTGCCTTTTCTCAGGTGCATTAGCAGGGAACTGACTCACAAATGGAGCAGCTGAGACACAAAAGCTGCTTACATTGGCTATTGGTTGTTTCTTCTTTGGAGTATAAGTTTGTAGTAGTAAAAATCTATACGTTAGCTGTGTACCTCAGATACTAACAGGATTCTTTTTCTTATAAAACTTAGAATGTTACTGGTAACAAGTGAATATTTTATGAGGCGACTTTAAAAAAATCTTAACTTTTCTCAATAAAAAGAAAACTGTGATTCCGTTATACCTTCATGTTTCTTTGATCCCAACAAACTCCTAGAGCCTTGGTATTGTTTGATATAAAACAGAAATCTTTGATGCTTTTGTTTTATTGTGTTTAGTTGTTCTTATTTAGAATTTAGATGACCTGAACTGCCGGCTCTTTTGTTCAAAGTAATTGCTCATCTCTTTGTTCTGCTATTCCTAGGTATCCTTTAATACTTGGATCATAGTACCATGCACATTTCATCTTGTTTGTTGGGCTCCCAATAAAGTCTATCACAGTGTGTGTTGCTTGTTTTCTGTCTTAGGTAGTCCCCAAAACAAGCAGTTTTGGCAATTTATAAAAATAATTTTGTATTATTTGTCTTACTTGAATTTGCTTTACGAAAGTTATCTACTCTTTTTTAATCTTCAGACCTTAGAACTAACTCCTCAAATTTGTTACCTCTGTTAATTTTACTATAGTATTTATGATATGTTCAAGTTTTATTATAGTATTATATGTTCAAATTTTAGAATTAGTTTTTAGAAAAGATGACTGAATTCTTTACAGATATGCTTTCAGGTAATTTTTGTGTGGTTCATATTTACATGTTGCAAGCATAAATTTTTGAAATTTCTTAGAACATTGTTTTCTTAAATAGTAGAGGAAGTCTGCTTTTTATTTCTGACTTTATTTGGTGCTCCTACTATAATTAATATTACAGGATGAAACTTGAAACTGTGAATCAAAATTTTCCATACAGGAAAACGTAAGAACTATCCATTACATACCAAGTGTTTTATTTGTATTTCATTTAAGTAGAAGAACTTATGTGCTTGCACAGAGAGATGAACTCTTAAGTGAAGATATTTGTTTTTTACATAGTAAAGTAAAATTTATCATTTTAATATAGGACTAAGTTTAGAACAAGTCGACATTTTATGGCATTGTTTAGTAGAAGATTCTGAGTGTTATGATGATGCACTCCATTGGTTTTTAAATCAAGTTCGAAGTAAAGATCAGCATGCTATGGGAATGGAAACCTATAAGCATCTTTTCCTGGAGAAGGTAATTATTTCTTTCAATTGCCTTTTTTTCCCATTGAATTCTTATATTTGTTGATAGAAATTATTTATGTCCATTTTTGTACCTGTTTTTGTTATAGTTTATGAAAAAAAAATAGGCATATCTGCTCATTTTAGCAGTCCTTATGGTATTTTTGCTTCTTACCTTGTGCAATAATTTTCCACTTTACAATGTCAGCACTAAAGTTGTGGCGCATTTTTGTTTGTTGTTTGTTTTATAAAACAAATAAAAATTACTCAATTTTTGGTGGTAGCACCTACCCATAAGACACACAAGTGTGAAAAGCTGTGTTCTGTTCCTCTTCCTTAGCTAACTAGCGTTGGTGTCAGCCTTCTGAACACATGTGTAAGTAGGTCTCCTGATTTGTGGTCCCTCTAAGGCACTTTAGGAAATGTCCTTCCTAAATAATAAGGATAAAATTAGTAAGAATGCTCCACTTACTGTTCTCCTTCACCAGGTGATCACAGTTGGTTCAGATGATAAATTTTTTTTTTGAGAATATGTAGACTGAGAATTCTCACGTTGTTTCTGTGGTTTAATTGAATATATATATATATTTTTAAAGATTTATTTATTTTTATTACAAAGTCAGACACATAGAGACGAGGAGAGACAGAAATATCTTCCATCCGAAGATTCACTCCCCACGTGACCAGAATGGCCGGTGCTGTGCTGATCTGAAGCCTGGAGCCCAGATAATCCTTTTCCAGGTCTCCCACGCAGGTGCAGGATCCCAAGGCTTTTGGCAGTCGTTGTCTGTTTTCCCAGGCCACAAGCGGGGAGCTGGATTGGAAGCAGGGCCACAGGGCTTAGAACGGGCACCCATATGGGATCCCGGTGCTTTTAAGGCGAGAACTTTAGCTGCTAGGCCATGGTGCTGGGCTCCTAATTGAATATATTTAAATCACTGTAATGGTGTTTCATTAAGAATCTGAGCTGATGTTTTTCCCTGTATGTAGTTTTCGTGATTAAATTTGATAAAGTCAATAAAAGTGAATTTGTTGATTATTGTACTAACCTAATGCTAAAATTTTTTCCCCAAGATGCCCCAGCTGAAACCTGAAACCATTAGTATGACAGGCTTAAACCTATTCCAGCATCTCTGTAACTTGGCCCGATTGGCTACCAGTGCTTATGATGGTGGTTCAAACTCTGAGGTATGGAATTGTTTTATATGATCAGTTTGTACAGTTTGCCTCTTTATAGTTTTTATAGTCTACCAAGTGCTTCATTTACTAACCATCAAATTGGCTTTTTTGTTTCTAAATTAAAAAAAAAATTTTAATGTGTCTATTTACTTGAAAGGGATAAATTGGACGTTGATCCACTGGTTCACTCCTTAAATAGCTGCAGTGTCTGAGGCTTAGCTAAGCTGCAGGCCAGGAGCAAGCACTCTGTCTAGGTGTCCTGGGTGGGTGAAGAGTTCCAGGTACACTAGCGGGGAGTGCAGTAGAAAAGACTGCTGGCCACCACATGGGATGCTGACGTTACAGGTGGTAGCGGAGCACCTCATGTCACAATACCAGACCCATAACGTTTCTGTAAAGCAAATCTTCCTATTTTTTTTGCTACTAATGGTAATTGTGGCTGTATTTAATGTAAGCCTGTTGCATATCCTTTTATTTATAAAGAATACGTCACCCAGGTGTTCTTTCAGCCTCTAAAATTCTTAAATAATATACTTGTCTTATGTAAAATAAAAAGTTCTTTTAAATCTGATTTTAATACTATTTTGTCTAGCAAAACTTTGATTGAAAAAGGCAAAACTAAGAGATGTAGAGAAAAGGCAAGCTAGGTCCCATCCACTGGTTCACTCTCCAGATGTCTAGAACAGGTGGAGATGGGTTTGGAGTGAAGGCCAGGAAGGAGCGAGAATTTCAATTCAGGTCTCCTGTGTGGCTGAAAAAAACTTGATTATGTGAACTGTCATTGTGCCTATGTGGGTCTCCATTAAAAAGAACTGGAGTCAGGAGCCAGCGTTGGCTGAGTATTAAACCTGGGTACTCAGGTGTGGGGTGTGGGGTGTGGGCATTGTCGTCAGCATGTTCACCATTTAGGTGAATGCCCTCCTTGTGTGTGGCCCATCTTTTAGTGGGTTTTGGCAGTTGAACTTCAGAGCTCCCCCTGATTAATTTCTATTCTGAATCAGGTTCTACTTACATTATCTTTGAACTTGAGGCTTGATAGTGAATTCATTGATAGAATGGTTTTTTTGTTCATTGCTGTTCTTTTTTGTTTTAGAGTTTTATTTGCCTAGTTTGGCAGCTGAAAGGTATTAATATATTATCCTTGGACACCACCTCAAACCACAGATTATGGTTTGAAAATGTTCCTCCTTGAACAATTCAGTTAGTTAATAGTAATTTTGTTTTTTCTCAGCATGAATTCATATTTTTTGGCAGTTTTCTACAAAAGTTGCTATAGTGTTACAGAGAAAAAAGATATGAAACATCTGGTACTAATTTATTTGGTGGAGCCCAGCCAGCACTGTGGCTCAACAGGCTAGTTATCCACCCACAAGCTGTGGCATTCATTAAGGGCAACAGTTTGTTTTCTGCTCCACTTTGATCCAGTACTTTGTTTATGATCTTGGGCCATCCTCTCCTGCTCTCCAAGATCTTGGGATCCTGAATGCATGTGGGGAATCTGAAAGAAGCTTTAGTTACTATGTCAGAGTCCATCCTGGTCGTACAGTTTTTGTTTTTTTTTTTAATAAAGCAAACATTTATTAAACTATAATAAAAACATTCGATCAAATTACAAAACCTGAGCAAGAAAAACAAATGGCACATGCTTAACTGTAGTTGACATTCAAATAAAATTTACATTCCCAAAATATTATACAGTAATTAGAAAATACCAGCCAAAGTAATATTAGGATACTTTTACGTGCGATCTCAACAAATTTGAACAGAAGCAAATTTTAACAAAGGTAAATTTTACAGTGAAACATAGCAGTAGATTAAGGATCTTAACATGTTTATTTTACTGCTATTTGACACTATGATACAAAAATAAGAGGATTTACTTGACATTTTTAATAAATATCTCATGGGCTGTTGAGTGCCTTACTGGTGAAAAGATTTAACTGGCTAATCTCATCAATCCATTTTGTACAGTTTTTTAAGTGAATTATGTTAACATTAAAAGTATTGAGTCACTAATTGGAAGGAATATCTTCACTTTGCTCATCTTTGGAAAACTCACTTTCTAGTTTCTTTTAGTGGAAATTTTTTCTTTGTCATAAGTCTATATTGTGATAATTATTAAGCATTTGTTCGTTTTATTCCTTTTTAGCATGTTTTGGAAACTTAAGCTTTTCCCATACATCATCATAACTGATTCAGTATGTAATTTTTTGGATGGATACAGGTATATTCTGTTAACTAAAAAGATATTAGTACTTTTTTAAAATTTGTGATTTAATAACCCTAAATAGGGTTTTCAGCAGAAATTGATTATTGATGTTAATTTGCTGCTTAAAAAGTCCAGAATTATTACTCAGATCTCTCTGCTAGCTCCTGACTTCAGCTCCCTGCTAATGCAGACTTTGGGAGGAGGTTGTGGTCATGGCTCAAGTGATTGAGTTTGTGCCACTTAACTGACAGACCTGGAATGTGGCTCCTAATTTCTGGCCTACAGTTAATCTTAGGTGTCCTACTTTTTTTTTCCTTAGCTGTGTGGTATGGACCAATTTTGGGGCATTGCTTTAAGAGCACAATCTGGTGATGTCAGTCGAGCAGCTATCCAGTATATTAACTCCTATTATATTAATGGTAAGTGATTTGAAATATCTACTGGATGACTCTTTGTGAGAATGTATTTTGTTAAATTATAGTTTATATTATTTATTATGAACAAAAGTAAAAGATTAATATACGTGTATAAAATCTGACTTATAGGTAAAACGGGTTTGGAGAAGGAGCAAGAATTTATTAGTAAATGCATGGAAAGTCTTATGATAGCTTCTAGTAGTCTTGAACAGGAATCCCACTCAAGTCTCACAGTTATAGAAAGAGGACTACTTATGCTGAAGACACATCTGGAAGCATTCAGGAGAAGGTAATGTTTTCATGTTAAACTATTAAAATGAATTTCAGTTGTTTTATTGCAAAACATGTCCAACAGTATTCTTAAAGTTAAACTGAAGTTTTTGATGGGGGCAGGGAGAAAACGTAGTTTGCCAAAATTGGAGGATCCATAGTGGATATTTTTTGTTTGCAAAATGTACCTTTGCACTGTGAAATAGGCAAATTGGTTCCTAATAAGAATTGCAGAGCTCATTAGCCATAGAGCAAATGTGCATGAACTACTCAACGAAATTTTTGAAGAAATTACATCTCTAAGAAAGTGTGAGTTATGATTGAAGAGACAGAACATCACTACTAAAAACGTTTCACTAAAATTCTCACCAAGAACATCAAATAAGCTTTCATAGATGAATCAACTTGAGTCATTTGTTTCATTTGCTGTTTTTTTTTCTTCCTGGACTAGGAGACAGTATTTTAATTTTGAATTTCCATTTACCATGGAAACATGACCAAAAAATTCTGTGTTAATGAATATCTGTATAATTAATTTAGACATACCCTGTGTAATACAGAAATAAAGCAAATTAACATTTATGAATATATCAACTGATATGAAAGGTGAGTAGATAGTTTTAAGACATTCTGTTTGTTAAAGATCATTAACTGAGTAAATGTGAAAGTACTAAGAACTGTGTTGAAAATTTGTTAAAATTAACTTCTTTCAACTTCAGATCTTAGTTTGATATTTAACAGTGATTCAGTTGAAACTTACGTTTTATACATTTTATTTAAAACTGTAGGAAATATTGGAATAATAGATATTCTACACATTCCTTATAAATAGCATGGTTCAATGAATGAAAACATTTGAGCATTGCAAAATATTTTATTTTGATTGTAATTTGTTGAAATTCTTTTTAAACAATTCCTCATGTTTTTAAATAATGTGTAGGGGAACTCTTGAAGTTTTCTCATAGAAACTTCATATTGCCTTAGAACTTTTATAACATTAAAAAATAAGAATATGGAAGTCTTATACAGGCTAACAGAAAATCAGTACATGTTCAGATTTTTTTTCATTAAGATTTCATAGATAAATCAAAGTCTCCTGTAGACTCTTTGTCAGACAGTTATAAGTAACCTGTTCTTTTTCTTATTTATTTATTTGTTTATTTATTAAATGATCTTACTTAGTTGATCAGGGTACAAAGGGTTAAGGCCTACAGGATCATGGGTAATAGCATTGCTTCCACACTAATATCATTTTTCTCCCCTGTATCTGGGGTCAGGGGAGAAACAAAGGGAGAAGCCCCACCCACCCTCCCACCCATCCCAGGTCCCCGATGTGAGACACGCTCTGAGGGTCCTACTGAAGCTATTTGATAGTTCAACATTTCTGAATTGCTTAAGCTGCAAAGTCTTATCTTCACCACTCCTGTTGGTTGAGACCTTTTGTCCAGAGCTTTTAAAGCATAATGCTTACATTAAATTTTTATAACATTCTTTAGTTTCTTAGGGTTCAGTAAGCTTAATGAAGTTAAAATTTTAAGTTCCTTTTCAGGCTACGAACTTTATTCTAGCTTATTTAAAACATTAATTGTAGATTCCTTGATGCAAATTTTTGTATTTGTTCATGTTGATGCTAAATCATGAACATAAATAATCAACTCTAAGAAATTGATAAAAATGAATATTCAAAAATCTAACAATTAAAATGGTAATTTTGGGAAAAATCATGTAGATATTCTTATGCAGATTCATGTCCAATGTCATTACATTATACAGTCTGATGTGCTGTATGTGCTTAGTGCTACTAATAATTTTAAATGGCCTAACATTTAGAGCCTAAAATACAAATTATTTATTTCATGTGTTTGATGCATTTCTTATGAGTAAGGATTTTCTTTTTAAAAAGTGTTAGAGTATAAATATACTTAAAGGTTATTAGAATTATCTCAACTGGAAATGATTTTTCTTCCCAAGACAGATTGCATGTTAGGGGATTATGTTATTGATTATCATTTCTTGGGGTAGAGAGAATGCTGGTGATATTGGTGAGTGGAGACCAGATGTGCTAGTAGGCTGGCAGTAGTATGTAAAATAGGCTCCCTACTGCCACATGAGATCAACAAGTTCCTGGTGCTCAAAATGCTGATAGTTCCCAAATTCGGAGAGGTTTTGTCTTGAAATATGTAAGAGAAAGTTTTAAGAGTAATTTTTGCTTATAGAACCTGGAAACCAGATCAGGTACAGCAAATATGACACTCATTCCCTCAGTTTCCATCCTTCTGTCCCAGAATTTATTTTTGTTTTAGAAATTGGTGAGTTTCTTCTTGATTAAATTCACGTAGTCTGAATGCTGTCTTCAATAGTTAAAAATAGTACAGATTAAGTTAGAATAGTCCTGTTGATGCCTCTTTCTTTTGACAAAGAAACTTTATAATAAAACCGACTCTTTAATTCTGTTGTGTTATTGTATTTACCAGAATATATTTCTATCAATGAAAAAGATTGCTCTCTTTTCCTTCTTCTGATTGTGGGAATGATAGCTTTCCATTTGGCTTATCAGATTTAGGATTTTTTTTTAAACTGTTCCTTCCTCTTCTATTCCACACCTTTTTTCCTTTAAGAAACTGGGTAATGGTTCCATTTTCTCCTCACTCCCTAGTAATTTTCCGGAAGACTGTTTTGTAAGATGTTTTTAACCTTTTTACACATTTGAATTTGATTCAGTCTAATGGATCTAAACCTCTATTTAGTACTGTTGAGTAAAATGGAATGTACTAGTACCTTCCTTATTTTTAAAACATTAAAACCTTCTGTAAACTACAGTGCTTTAAGGTATCCTTCCTGTATGTGTATTTTTGTTGTATTTTAGGTTTGCCTATCATCTGAGACAGTGGCAAATTGAAGGTACTGGTATTAGTAGTCATTTGAAAGCACTGAGTGACAAACAGTCTCTGCCGCTGCGGGTTGTATGCCAGCCAGCTGGACTTCCTGATAAGGTAATCAGTTGTGTAACTTCAGTTTTCACACTGATTACATTTTCTAGCTTAAAGATTTGTTGTTATATATTTTAATTAATTGCATCTCATGTTTCAGATGACTATTGAAATGTATCCTAGTGACCAGGTAGCAGATCTTAGGGCTGAAGTTACTCATTGGTATGAAAATTTGCAGAAAGAGCAAATAAATCAACAAGCTCAGCTTCAGGAGTTTGGCCAAAGCAGCCGAAAGGGAGAATTTCCCGGTAAGTCCAGTGATTCAAGTATACTTGCTTTCCTCCAAACTATTGCCTAACAACTGTTACTTCTTTTATATCCCTATACCTGTACCATAAAGCAGCTTTTAAAAATAGAAACTTCTCACAGTTATGGAGGCTGAGAAGTACAAACGCAAAACACTGAAATCTGTTGAGGACTACTCTCTGCTTCCAGGTTGGTGCCTGGAGCATTGTGCTGTCAAACAGCAGAGAACAGAAAGAAATACATTTTCCTCTGAAACTCTTTTCTGAAAATAGGATCCCATTTATAAGGTCCCGACCCTAGTAGTCTACAGGCCCCACAGCCCAGTTGCAACAATGTTTTATTTGTAGTTTTTTGAGAATTCAGAAATACTCAAACCATAGCAGCAACTTTGAACTTTATAGGTTAATCAGCCATGCTCAGGCTTAATTCCTTCTACCCCTTCACTTGGTTTTTAAGACATGAAATTGCTGAGTGTTGATGTTATTTGAAAACATTCTTCTTTTTTTTTCCACTAAAGTTGCTATTACACTTTAGATATAGACATCAGAAATGTTGCAGAATAGTTTTGTAAACAGTTTTGGGATTACTGATGAGTTGAAATATGGGTGGGGGATTGTACAACACTTATTTTTTATTTTTAGTATTGCTTACATAGAATACTATGTGCCCATGTGGACCCCTAATTAGAGGTGGGTGGGATTAGGTATGGAGGGAGGGAGGTAGATGGGATAAATGTTTCAGCTCTTTTTTTTTTCCTCCTGTGTCTGCAGTGAGGGGGGAGGAGGTCACAGCTTTTTGCTGTCAAAGTACATCAGCAATCGCAGTGGGGAAAAGTCATTTGATGATACCTTAGAGACCCCAATGTGGGGAAGAATGTTCTGAGAGTATTAACTTGAGTGTCATTGACCATTCTGAGACTATGTCAGTTTTTTTGTACCAGAGTTACATCTTTACAAGGTTTATTGTCTAACCAGATCCACCATTGCACATCTCCAAACTCAGACACTTACTGCAAAGCTTGGACAGGAGAGGGATCCAACCTGTTTGGACTTCCATCTTCTGATGAGGCGCTTGGAGTCTTCTGTCCTAAATACTGCCTGTCATGTCCCCCATGAGAAGTATCATATTAGGAAAGTTGTTCCTAATTTGGGCTTAAATATGTTTGGTTACTCCGTTATTGCTAGGACTAATGGATTTTCACAGCAATGAAGTAATAGCTATCAAACAGTCATAAAAGAATCACCGTAGCTGTTGATTTTTGGAGGTTTCCTAACTGCTCTGCCAAATGCCTTTCCCTAGATTGTGTGTATTTGATCATATTAAATAGTTGTTTTCTATTTGTCCTGTCTCTTACTTTCCATCTTCTGTCACATCTGAGCTTATTTCAAAAGGGTAAGGAAAATGGAGTAAAAAAAAGACGAAATTTTTTTTAGAGAATTTTTCTTTGAAATCCTTATGTTTTTTTATAATCTTTTTGATGTAATTCGTCATATACTTGTTTCTCAGGTTTTTTTGCACTAAATTAAATTTACCTCTTTTCTAAAAAAAAGAAAGATGTATTTATTTTAAATCAATGCCTTACAGAAATAAGGAGAAACTGGGAGAGGAAAATCTTCATTCACTCGTCGACTCCCTAGATTATCACAACAGGTGGAGTAATAGCTAGGTTGCCAAATGGCACATCGCTATGACACATCACTGTGACACAGTGTTGCAAGTGACAGCTGGATCTGCTGCATCATTACACAATAAATTTTAAAGGAGTTTTAAAAAAGACTTACTAATTTAAAAGGCAGAGTCAAGAGAGAGATCTTATCTGCTGGTTCACTTCTCAAATGGCCACAATAGCTGGCTCACTGTTTTATAGCCATTAGCAGGGAGCTGGATTGGAATTGGAGCATGTAGAACTTGAAGCAACACCCCTCTGTGGATTCCTGTACCACAAGTGTCACCTTTATTCTCCAAGCCATAATGTGGATCTTTGCTAGTCCAGGCTAAAGTCGGGAGTCAATTATAGCTTCCTGCTCATGTTGACTCAAGTACTTGGATTCTTGCCACCCACCTGGGAAATAGGAGTTGTATACCGGACCCTTGACTTTAGTTTGCCTCAGCCCCCAACTGTCAGATGCATCTGGCACATGAAGCAGTGAGATTTGAAGATGTGCTGTCTCCCACATCCTCTCTGATAAATTAAAAAAAAATCTTAAAATTTTGGTCTCTGGTGAGGGTGGTTTATGGTAATCATAGATTGTAGACATAAAAGGAGGCTAAGCCCAAATGCAGGCTTTATATAACTATCTATGAGAAGTACCATCAAAAGGGGAACCCTCAGTGACCTTACAGCATTCCTTGAAGCAGCACTTCCTGTTACATGACCATGAACAACTAACCTCTGGGTGTCATTAATGTACTACGATGAGTAAAAATCCAGTACAAATTTTAGGGAGCAAATGATATTCAAAGCATAGCATGAGGTTCCAATTGTGGGTTTGTGTGTGTGTTCGTATGGCTTTAAAAATATTGTTCCGTTATGATTTGGCTTGTAAAATTTGTTAGCTTGAGTCTGGTTTATTTCTCTTTGGTGTTTTTTGTTTGTGCTTCCTTTCTGGTTTGTCTTACACATTTTTAGTTAACGTTGATTTTCAGCAACTGTGGATGTTTCTAGATTCATTTCTTTGTGTTTATTTGATTTGAGATTATTCAATATGTTAGATCTGTGAGTTTGTAATGTGTTTATTAAAACAATTACTTTTTTTTTTTTTAAAGATTTTATTATTGGAAAGCCGGATATACAGAGAGGAGGAGAGACAGACAGGAAGATCTTCCATCCGACGTTTCATTCCCCAAATGAGACGCAGCGGGCCGGTGCTGTGCCAATCAGATGCCAGGAACCAGGAACCTCTTCCGGGTCTCCCACGCGGGTGCAGGGTCCCAAAGCTTTGGGCTCGCTCTGCTTGTGGCCTGGGAAAGCATTCAAGGATGGCCCAATGCATTGAGACCCTTCATCCATGTGGGAGACACGGAGGAGGCTCCTAGTTCAGATCAGCATTGTTCCAGCCCTTGCACGCACTTAGGGAGTGAATCAGTGGACAGAAGATCTTCCTCTATGTGTCCCCTCAGTATATATCTGACTTTCCAATAGAAGTAAATAAATCTTGAAAAAAATACTTTTATTCAAAAAGCTGAATTAGAGAAGGGGAGACAGTTTCCATCTGCGGGTGTACTCCTCAAATAGATGCAATGGCCATAGGTGTGCCAGTCCAAAGCCAGGATCCTGGAGCTTCTTTCAGATCTCCCATGTGGTGCATGGGCTCAAGGAACTTCAGCTATCTTCCACTACTTCCCAGGCACCTTATTAGGGATCCTGATTGGGAAGTAGAGTATTCCAGAAAATAGACCTAGCATCCATATGGAATGTTGGCGTCTGCCCTAAATTTGTAATTTTTAATAAATACTTAGCAATTACGTATTTTTAAAATATACTCACTGTGTTCTTTAAGCCTGCAGTGCACCTATACTGTTAATGTCTCGCTGATTTACCAGAACAGTTGTATCAGTTTCTTTAGAGGAGAATCAGTTATTGATTACACAATAAATCGCTAAAAGCACATTATGGATAATGAGCTTAAATATTAGGGATTCAGTGGTGGCTGTTACCACCAGTTTGATTGCATTATTACAAACTTTGTTTATATTATTCCCAGCATACCATATTTGTGCCAGTTCGAGTCTCAATTGCTCCTCTTTCTATGCAGCTTATTACTAACGTTCTTGGGAAATCATTGGAAATAAATCAGTATGTGTATATACGCACATTGGTAATGTAGCAGAAGCAGAGAAGCCGACACTTACCTGGCAATCATATATTACACTTGGCTAAGCAATTAGAGATGGTCCACATTGCTTGGACTCACCTCCCGTGCAGGAGACCTAGGTGGTAATCCTGCCTCTTGGCTTTGGTTTGACTAGGCCCTGGCCTTTGCAGCCATCTTGGGGATAAATCAGCAGGTTTACTTTCCGTGTGTGTGTCTGTCTGTCTCTGTATCTCTGCCTTTCACACACATAAGTCTTTAAAACTTTTTTTTAATATTTATACATTATACAATAATCAGCTTGAATTCCTCCTATATTTAGTATCTAGGGCACATCAGTGCATGTAATGAAATATTGAACTTTGTAGAATTGGAAATTATGGAATTTGTTTTTTAACTTTTATCTCATGATAAGATGGATAAATATACAAATATATTGTCAGGTAAAAATAACTGCTTCTAACGACGGATGAAGCAGAGTGTAAGATTGATAGTAAAATGAGACTCTCATCAAGTGGTTAAAAGGAAGTGCTCCTGTGGGTGAGAACAAAAGAGTATAAGCTAAGCCATAGAATTCTGGGGCTGTGCATTTTAGCACTTGAAAGGGGAACATGCTTGCCTTTTTCAGCAAAATTCCTGAATGCCCAGCTGCAAAAGTGTACATATACATAGTGAAACTGAGGATGTTAGGAAAATAAAGTGAAGGTATACTGTGGACACAGGGCTCTATTTATTCTAGAAATGCATTCTGCCTGTTGAGTTTCTTCAGTAGTCTTAAGCTATTCACTAATAGATGTCAAGATTATAACTGGTGTATTTTTTCAGATTATGTTTACTCGTACTCCCTGTCCCCAGTTTCCAGAGTTTGTTTTGTTTTGTGGATAAAACCAAGGGAGAGGGAAATCAGTCATTGCAAATACATGCTTTTGTTGTATAGCTAAACTGTTAACAAAGAATCTTATTCAAAGAATAGACTGCTGGGATAATACAGTGCGTTCCCAGAAAGCTCCTAGAATGTTTCTTCCTTACAAATTCCTCCTCTTGTTAACAAATGAGATGTATCTTACTAGACTGTTGCTAAACGAGAACCCTTTTGTAGTTTTTTCTGCCTGTAGCAAGACTTAGACAATAAAAAATAGAAAGGAAACATGCATATTTCTGTTCTCATTTATTTCTGTCTCCATTTGAGAATTACAGTTAAGGTCAACATGCAGTGTACTTGATTATGTTCTTGTCAGCAAGTCTGTTAAGTCTATCAAAAAAGAAATTGTCTTCCATTTTGTTATTATGCAGGAGGCCTCATGGGGCCTGTTAGGATGATTTCATCTGGACATGAGTTAACAACAGATTATGATGAAAAAGCGCTTCATGAGCTTGGCTTTAAGGACATGCAGGTAGGTACTTCATTTATGGTTTCAGTTTTAACTATGTGTGCATTGTTAGCAGTTAGTAGTTGATTAATTGAAGGGCTAGTGAAGCTGCTTATAATTTGTTGTTAGAGATTATAAGTGAATTGAAACATCTTACTATTTTATTAAACCAAGTCTTAATTCAATTTTTGCTTCTTTTTTCTATTTCTTCCATTTGTAGATGGTATTTGTATCTTTGGGTGCACCCAGGAGAGAGCGGAAAGGGGAAGGTGTTCAGCTGCCAGCATCTTGCCTACCACCCCCTCAGAAGGATAACATTCCAATGCTTCTGCTGTTACAAGAACCTCATTTAACTACTCTCTTTGATTTATTAGAGATGCTTGCATCATTTAAACCACCTTCTGGGAAGGTTGCCGTGGATGATAGTGAGGTGACTATATGAGATTGCATTTCTAAGCATCTTGTTTATTTTTTGTTGAACATAAAATTTTCTTAGTAACCCTTTCAGAACAGTAATACCTAGGAACTCATTCATTTATTTGTTAACTATTTAAATGTCTAATGTGATCTAGGCATATGGTTCCAGTTAAAGTATTGTTTTACAAGAGTGATTAAAATTTTCAGTTTTGACCTGTTTTGATTCTCATTTGGGAGACAGATATTCATCCGATGAGCAGATAGAATTCGGTGCTACATCTGTCATGCTCAACTTTGGGAGAGTTATAGGTTGGTCTGCAAAGGTTGTTTGAATCTACAATCTGATCCAAAAGGTGAAAAACAGCCAGTTAAAAGGATAAATACTGTTGGTGGATACAGTGATTTGGTTTCTGATGTCCTAATAAAGTTGGCAGATCTAGACATTGTCAGAGAACTAGTCAGTAGCACGTGGAAGCTGTGAGGAGTATAAATGAGAGTTCTGAGGTATTAGATAAAGTGAAATAATTCAAGACTGAACAATTTCCATTTTCCTTAAAATGGTCAGAGTTAACCAAGATTGAGGGAAGACCTACACGTTTTCTTCTCCTTTGAACCTTATAGATTTGTTTGACATAAGTAGTGAAGGCAGTAAGGAATGTAATACATTACTAGGAAGGTGATGACCGTGCTCCAGTATAATAGAGGGGTGAGGCAGTGGAAATAAAGTGGGTAGCACATTGAAGCAGCATTACTTGGCAGTGATTCAGATACAGAAAGATGGCTGGGGTAGTTGGGTGGATTCCATTTATGATGAAGAAGAACATCCATCTAAGGCAGCCGAGGTATATCAAGGAGATACCAAGAAGCAGTTGACTGTGTAACTTTAGAGCTGAGGGAAGTGGTTTGTTCCGGAGAAGTAAGTTGGTGAGTTTTCATTATACTGATGGTACTTAAAGTCACCTGTGTGTAAGATTACATTAAATTAAAAAACTGACATGAAAATGAGAAACAGGACAAAGCATAATAAATGTGTAATATTATCTAACGGAGTCATTTTCTGTTCACTGGCTTTTGAAAAATGCCTTATAAAATGAATTATGCCAAGATCTTTTTTATCCAATGAATCACAATTTTGAGGTTGTATGACAGGTAAAAATAATCATATTTTCATGTTTTTTTCTTTATTAAGCTAGTGTGGTTTTTTTCCCCCTTCTTTAATGTTAGGTAATAACAGTGGGGTAAGATGCTTCTGTTGCTTATGGCACTGATGTTGCATATCAGAATGTTGGTTTGAATTTTAGCTACTTCTCTTCCAATCCAGCTTTCTGCTTCCACTTCTGGGAAGGTAGTGGAAGATCACTTCTACTTGGGCCACTGCCTTCCGTATGGGACACCAAGTTGGAATTGGCTCCTGACTTGTACCTGACCCTTACCTGTTGCAGCAATTTAGAGAGGACAGTAACATGTCAAAGATCTGTCTTGTCATTTCGCCTTTCAAATCAATTGTTATTTTTAACTCAAAGGAACCTTCTGTGATTTTTCTTTATAAAATGTATTGATTATAGCATAATGTGGATATAATGTAACATCTTTTCTAAGGATTTAACCACAAGGTTTAGACGGTGGTGTGGAGAATGTGTGATAGGGTTTAAAGACTGTATTTGAGAGGACCAGAGGTCCTATGGTGTTACTCCTATAGTGTTACTCCTACACTAAAGTGAACTCTGTGCTAGAGAAGGAACATGTCGTTCATTTAGGAGATTTATTGAGTCTGCTTTACAGCGGTGCAGTCTGAAGTAGGGAGTTGGTTTTTGTTTTTTTTTTTTTTTTAAGAGTGGTTTCAGCTCTGAGGGGTTTACCAAAAATAAAAATAACAAACTAATGGACCTTTACCATTTATGTCCTCCCGAAGTACCTTTTATTTACAAGCAGCAGCATTTAGTTATGCAAAGTGTGAGGTCTTTTTTTCCTTAAAGATCCTTTTGTTGGGCCCTCTGAGTGGCCTACTGGCTAAAGTCCTCACCTTGAATGCCCCATATGGGCGCCGGTTCTAATCCCGGCAGCTCCACTTCCCATCCAGCTCCCTGCTTGTGGCCTGGGAAAGCAGTCAAGGACAGCCCAATGCATTGGGACCCTGCACCCGCGTGGGAGACCCGAAGAGGTTCCTGGTTCCCAGCATCGGATCGGCGCAGCACCGGCCTGTTGCGGCTCACTTGGGGAATGAATCATCGGATGGAAGATCTTCCTCTCTGTCTCTCCTCCTCTCTGTATATCTGGCTGTAATAAAATGATTAAATCTTAAAAAAAAAACAGATATTTTTTAAAAAAAAGATGCTTTTGTTGTGTTGTGTGTAGAGCTCAATCAATCTTTGTTATTAAAAAAAAATGGCAAAAACTCCATGCAATTTCCCCAGCAAAAGTAAAAGAATTACGCAAGGGTCTCTTCTCTTTATTCATCTGGTTTGTGAAAGATTGAGTTTACCTTGTGTAAGTACAGTCAGTTTACCTGTACCAAGTACAGTCAGCTCTTATCCGTTAGCTGGATTCATCCAACTGTTGATCAAAAATAGTAAGAAAAATAATAAATTGCGTTTAAGCTGTCATTGTTCATTAGCTCCAGGAATGGCATTTTAATATTTTTAAAAGAAATTTGACTTTTTCTAAGTATTTTCTGAAACATTAATTTGCTATTGCCTTAAGCAACAGCAGCATCTTATCTCGCTGTTAATGTTTAATAGAAAATAGTGGGAAAAAGACAGTTATTTTAAAATTGTTTGCTTTCCTCTCAATCTCTGTTTACCTCAGACAAAATAGTGAGATACTGACTAGTAAAACAAGTGAAATAGGCAAGTATGTTCTCATCCTATAATGGAAGGTCAGGGATTTAACTCACCAATCCTTTGTTATGATTAGGAGATGAAAATTTACAAAAGTGGCTATATAAAACATTTGTTTCATATCCCTTTGAATAGTTTTCTGAGAAAAATGAACCCCCTTGAAAGGTTATTTCAGAATTAACAAACTAATAAATAAATGGATAAATAAATTCTGTTTATCATGTGAAGTGTTATATATTTTACAAAGCAAATGTAAATTAAGAAACTTAATTGCAATGATTTCATGTAAATACATTGAAGTTTTGATTTTTTTGTGGTCTGTATTGGTGTAGAGTTTAAGATGCGAGGAACTTCATCTTCATGCAGAAAATCTGTCTAGGCGTGTCTGGGAGCTACTGATGCTTCTTCCTACATGCCCTAACATGTTGATGGCATTCCAGAATATCTCAGATGAACAGGTGAGCCTATCTTATCTTTCAGTCTCCTGATAGTAAATGAAATCACCTGTCCATCTTCACCTTTTTCCTTTTATATTTTCCATATACCCTTAGTAAATTTGGTAAGTGCTACTTTACTTAATGTTCATTTATTTATACTAAAGTTTAATGATGTAGGCCAAATATAAATTATCTTTCAAAAATTAATAGTTGTGGGCCTGGTGCCTAACATCCTCTGCTTGTACGCAGGGGCATCCCATATTGGTGCTGGTTCTAATCCTGGTGGCCCCGCTTTCCATCCAGCTCCCTGCTTGTGACCTGGGAAAGTAGTTGAGAACGGCCCAAAGCCTTGGGACCCTGCACGCACATGGGAGACCCATAGGAGGCTGTGGGCTCCTGGCTTTGGATTGGCTCAGCTGTGACCTTTGTGGCCACTTGGGGAATGAACCATCAGGTGGAAGATCTTCCTCTCTGTCTCTCCTCCTCTCTGTATATCTGCCTTTTCACTAAAATAAATAAATCTTAAAAAAAAAAAAAAAAAAAGAAGGAATGGCATTTGTAGTAGTTTCTTTATATTACTGCTTGGTTTGAATATTACTTTTTGTTTTCCGCAAGTAATGTGTACAGAATGTTTCAGGTGGTTTTTTTGTTGTTTTTTTTGTTTGTTTTTTGATACAGTTTAGTTGGCACCAGGGTCTCCCTTCCCCCTCCCCAGTTTCCCTCTCTTCCCCTCTGTTTCCCCGTTAGTCTTACAAGTTGTTCGTGAGTTTTCCCAGGTCCATCATGCTGCCACTTGGGAGTCTCCCATCAATGTAGGAGTTTGTCATTTTGTTGTAGGTCCATCCTTGTGCATGCATTACTTCATTCTGTTTCCATCTTTGAACATATTAATTTCCACTGCATTTCCATGATGTATCCCCTTGAGTACAACTCAGAAAAAAAAAGGACAATGGACCTTCATTCACATGAGGTTAAAGAACATATAGCAAAGGTATCAGTGTGATGCCAGGGTGGTAAAAAGAAGTGTCTGGCATTTTCGTGTAGGAATAAATGTCAGTGTGTGTTCCAAGGCACTAATGAAGGTACAATGAGGACCAGAATTTCATTAATTATAGGCAGTAGGAATAACTGATAAAAGAAAAAAGTGATAAAAGGGACATTAACAATCTCAGGTGATTATAAACAGTGTCTTATAAATGATTGCTCTTAGTACAAAAGGTACAAGTAACTAGGAAGTGAAATAAGGGAAAATTCACCTGTAAAATCCTTAGATTTGACATCGCATTATGTTGTATTAGAGCAAACATATGATATTCGACCTTTTGGGATTGGTTTATTTGGCTTAGCATAATGATCTCTAATGTGGCCCTTTTGGCCAAAAAGAATTGTACTTCATTTTTTTTTAAATAGCTGAGTAGTATTTCATAGTGTAAATGTACCAGAATTTCTTTATCCATTCCTCTGTTAATGGGCATTTAGGTTCTTGATCTGAATGCTTATACATTTAAGTCAGAACTGACAGAAGAAAATGAAGCAAAGAAACTAAATATACAAGGATTCCTAAAAAGCTCTTGAACCATGCATGGGTTTGAACCAAACATGGGTTTGGCTAGCTACTCATAAACTATCTGGATTTTGAAATTTTTAACACCACATCTTCTTGGAATTAATTTTAAAAGAAGATGAAGAAAAATATAATATCTGTCATAGTTTGATTATTTTTTCTTAGGGACATTTCCTCGACGTAACTAAGGTAGATGGGTATGTTTCTAAAGATATTCTTAAAAGTAGAGACTTTGTGGGTCTGGCACAGTAGCCTAGTTGCTAAAATCCACTTCTTACAAGCACCAGAATTCCATATGAATGTCAGTTCCCATCCAGCTCCCTGCCTGTGGCGTGGGAAGGCATTAGAAGATGGTCTAAAGCTTTGGAAGCCTGCACCCACGTGGGAGGCCTTCAAGAAGCTCTTGGTTATTGATTTGGTCAGCTCCAGCTGTTGCGGCCACTTTGGGAGTGAATCACTGGATGGAGGATCTTCCTCCTGGTGTCTCTAACTCTCTGTATATCTGACTTTCCAATAAATATAAATAAATCTTAAAAAAGAAAAATGTAAAGACTTTTTAAAAAGCTGCATGTTGGGCCCGGTGGCGTGGCCTAGCGGCTAAAGTCCTCGCCTTGAACGCCCCGGGATCCCATATGGGCGCCGGTTCTAGTCCCCTGCAGCTCCACTTCCCATCCAGTTCCCTGCTTGTGGCCTGGGAAAGCAGTCGAGTACGGCCCAATGCATTGGGATCCTGCACCCGTGTGGGAGACCTGGAAGAGGTTCCTGGTTCCCGGCATCGGATCGGCGCAGCACCGGCCCGTTGTGGCTCACTTGGGGAGTGAATCATCGGGCGGAAGATCTTCCTCTCTGTCTCTCCTCCTCTCTGTATATCTGGCTGTAATAAAATGAATAAATCTTTAAAAAAAAAAGCTGCATGTTAAGGATTTTTTAGGAGTTGTTGAAATCTCCAGTAAGACTACTGTAGAATGAATTGAAAAACAAATGTTTTAATACGCTAATTATCGTGTGGTTTAGAGCATTATCTTTAGATTTTCGAAAGTCCTTTATCTCATATGACTTTAAAATGAGAAAAGATGGACTAAAACATGGTGAATGATGACTCAGTAGTTCTCATAACATTTCAAAGATGCATATTAAGTGTCAATTATGTCTCATGAATTTACAGTACAAAATATCATTTGTAAATTTTTGTGTTCATCTATGGCTTTTTAATGTGTAGCTGTAGCATAAATATATAGACATTTTGCTAGCTAATCAGTATTTTAAAAGTACAGTTATGGGCCCGGCGGCATGGCCTAGCAGCTAAAGTCCTCGCCTTGGACGCATCGGGATCCCATATGGGCGCTGGTTCTAATCCCGGCAGCTCCACTTCCCATCCAGCTCCCTGCTTGTGGCCTGAGAAAGCAGTCGAGGACGGCCCAATGCATTGGGACCCTGCACCCATGTGGGAGACCCGGAAGAGGTTCCAGGTTCCCGGATTCGGATTGGCGCGCACCGACCATTGTGGCTCATTTGGGGAGTGAATCATCGGATGGAAGATCTTCCTCTCTGTCTCTTCTCCTCTTTGTATATCTGACTTTGTAATAAAATGAATAAACCTTTAAAAAAAAAGTACAGTTATGCTATGATTTCTTAAAGGAGACTACTCTGGAATATTTGCTTCATCTGTTTTGAAGTTTCCCTCCTAATGTTTGTACATTAATTTTATTTCATTAAAATTTAATGAATAATTGGTGTTTCAAACATGCCAATAATATGACTTACATAGTTTGTATGTAGTTTCAGTTTCTCTCCATTTGTTGACTTCGGCAACTTGTGTTTTTCTTTTGTTAATTTAAAGAGTAACGATGGACTTAATTGGAAAGAGCTTCTCAGAATTAAGAGTGCCCACAAGCTGTTGTATGCCCTTGAAATTATTGAAGCACTGGGAAAACCTAACAGACGAATAAGGAGAGAATCAACGGTAATTCTTTTTATTGTTACTATTAAGTAGTTGTATTGTCTTTGAACGTTATGTATTTTTTTGCATTCTGCAATAATCTTCTACCTTTTTTCCCCCCATCCTTACAGGGAAGTTACAGTGATCTTTATCCAGACTCAGATGACTCAAGTGAAGATCAAGTAGAAAATAGTAAAAATTCCTGGAGTTGCAAGGTTTGAGCATACATATTCTACCATCTGTTGATACATGTTTTCCAAAGTTGGAAACCACTTTATTTCATGTAGAAAATCATACCAGAAGCAGAGCAGCTGTAGCTTGCAGTGTCACCTACATGGGAGATTGGTGTCAGTGGTACCAGTTTCATTTGCTGAGCCATTCAGAATGCAAGCCCCTCAATCACAGTAACATTAACTGAAATTATGTAATGCTTTATTATTTCTAGTTTTAGTGGATCTTCCCCATTAAAATGTGTTAAGAATATCCTGGTGTCTGAGGTTAAATGTGTAATGGAATAAAAAGATTTGTTTATGTTCTTTTCATAAGACTTTTAAATAATAAGTTCTTGGAAGTAGGATTTCTGTTACCATTTTCTGTATATTATTTCAGTAGCTTAAACAAAACTAATTTTCCAGATGAAAGATGTGGCAGAAATATCAGCAAGCAGATAATCATTACATTTTTTTTTTTTTTTTTTTTACCATTAATACCAAATTATTGACAGTTTGTTGCTGCTGGAGGGCTTCAACAATTACTAGAAATTTTTAATTCTGGACTTCTGGAGCCTAAAGAACAGGAATCATGGACTGTGGTAAGTGAATATTCACTATTTCGGCTAACTGCTAGATGTATTAGACTCTATCAACAAGTATAACTCTAATATATATTCATTATAAGAGTATGGCATTTGGTAGAAATTTAAAGGATTTAAAGGCAGGGAAAGTGATAGGGTACATGGTAGGTGAATTTTTTTTTTTTTTTTAAGATTTTTTTTTTTTTTTTTTTCATTACAAAGTCAGATATACTGAGAGGAGGAGAGATAGAGAGGAAGTGAAGCTGCCGGGATAAGAACCAGCGGCCATATGGGATCAAGGCGAGGACCTTAGCCACTAGGCCACGCTGCCAAGCCCAATTTTTTTTTTTTTTTTTAAGATTTGCTGATTAATTTTCAGAGTGACAGAGAAATCTTTTATTTGTTGGTTCACTCCTCAGAGGTCCAGGTGCTTTGCCAGACCCTGGCCATGATGAGTAGCTTCCTTCAGGTTTCGCACAGGGTCAACCTATGGAGACATCTTCCACTAGGTTCAGCATAGAATTGCATTTGAACTGGAGGAGCAAGTATTTGAACTGATGCCAATATAGGATGCTGATGTCCCAGGGGACCCTGAGATTAATAAGCTGTCACACTGTTTTCCACATGATTTTATATTAAGCAAGATAAGGAAATTTAATTTTTGCCACATCCATGTCAGCAGTTGACCTAGTCACATTTTAGGATTTGATCCATTTTAGTATGCCTGGTTAATGTTTTCGCATCATTTGTTGAAACCACTGTTCTTAAATCTTCTCTTTCTTGGTTCTTTTCTTAAAATTCAGTAACAGAATGCTATTATTGAGGGGGAAATGGTCTTCCGTTGTGGGCACTATGTGCCACTTGGCGTTAGAACCAATAGCCAAGGATTATTGAAGAGCAAGCTATGTAATGTTGCATGTCAGTGATAATCTAACTGCTAGATTATGTTTAAAAGAAGATATTAGATTGTTTATAAGGAAGTGTTTTAGGCTTTCATAGGGAGCTTTAAGGCACTTGTAAATTTTATTGTTCATAACCATTGTTTTACTAATGAGATTTAAAAATTTTTATTAAGTATACGGGAACATTTTCTGTTGAATTTCTATTATTGAGAATTATTTTGGTTCCAGAATATTGTGTATGTGTGTCACCTATGTGGAAAAACAACATGTAATATTTTGTCGCTTGATTCAATGTATTTGTGAGTAAGCTGTATCTTCATTAGTATTTTAATTCTTTTAGAATTCTATACTTAGTCGTTTGTTTTCTGAAAACCCTTCTCTGTTATGTATACTTTCACGATGCTTTCATTAATAAGTTAGTAATTTCCATTGTGTTAATTATACCATCGTGGTTTGTAGACTTTTTTCATGTTGATAAGATCGGATTGTTACCAAGCATAGTCTTTGAGTCGCAAAATTTCTATAAGCACATGGATTATGTAGTAACAATAATTTTTATGTTCCTTAAATTTTAGAAGTATGTAGTAGTTATATTAAGATTGGAAATGATCTTTTCTCCTTCACAGTGGCAGCTAGACTGTCTTGCTTGCTTACTGAAGTTAATATGCCAGTTTGCGGTAGATCCATCTGACTTGGATTTAGCTTATCATGACGTCTTTGCCTGGTCTGGTATACCAGAAAGTCACAGAAAGAGAACCTGGCCCAGCAAGTCCAGGAAGGCTGCTGGTGATCATGCCAAGGGTCTTCACATACCCCGACTGACAGAGGTAAAATACTAAGCTCGCTTGAATCATTGTGCTGACTTCACATTTGTCTAAAGAGAGCATGTTTCCACTTGGTTAGGAAACACAACAAGGCTTAAGGAATTTTCTAGGTTACCCAGTTACAACTGACTAGCTGAAGTGATTCCATCATTTTAAAGTGATAATAATTGGAATGATCAGTGCTTTTCAGTCATCATACAAAATGCAGTCCAGAATTAGGGCTCATTTTATGTTATCTAACTTTCAGGAAAATAGATGCCATATTAGGTATTTATTTCTGCATCAGAACTTTGAAATAGGGATTGATTTTGCATGAGTGTTGGAGAGCTGGAATAGTAAAAAGGAAATAATGAGGTTACTCAGATAAGAAGCCGCCTACTTGGGCCTGGCGGCATGGCCTAGCGGCTAAAGTCCTCGCCTTGAAAACCCCGGGATCCCATTTGGGCGCTGGATCTAATCCCGGCAGCTCCACTTCCCATCCAGCTCCCTGCTTGTGGCCTGGAAAAGCAGTCGAGGACGGCCCAAAGCTTTGGGACCCTGCGCCCGCGTGGGAAACCTGGAAGAGGTTCCTGGTTCCCAGCATCGGATTGGAGCGCACCGGCCCGTTGCAGCTCACTTGGGGAGTGAATCATCGGATGGAAGATCTTCCTCTCTGTCTCTCCTCCTCTGTGTATATCCGGCTTTCCAATAATAATAAATCTTTAAAAAAAAGAAAAAAAAGAAGCCGCCTACTTGCCTAGAGTTTTGAGAAGTAGTTTAATGATGGGGGGTTACCAGGAAGGAAGGATCCTCTTAAACAGGATTTGGCGCTTAGGAAAAAATGTGTTTGCTAAGGTGCTGTGAGATTCTGCCTAAAAGTGCTGCCCTTTCTAGACAGAATACTCCTGAAATCGTAGTGATAGTAGTAAGGGAGCAGTTTTCTCCCGTCCCAGATTGGCAGGAAGGTAACTGTCCGAGGATGATTTTAGTGTGTAATATGTAACCACTGGCATCATCGAACTATTATATGAAAGGATAGGTTTAGAGTAGAAAGTATGATAATCAGGAATAAAAATAAAATTTTTATTGTTCATGTAATTAAATGCTGCTCTTTCCTACATGTGTAAGTAAATTAGAAAGTGCTTAAGAAAAGCATGTTACCTCACACCTGCCCAAGAAGAACCAGATTAAAGAATTATTGTGGTGAGAGGAATACTGTAAATGTATAGGTGTTAGCTACTGGTGTAAGTGGAAGCCTGGAGAATGTTTGGAGAAGCTTGGTAGAGTTAAATAGAAAAGGTGATGTGTCCATATAACAGGTCACTTACATCTAATAAAATTAAACTCATGAGGAGCAAAAAATTCTGCAGTAGTATATATTGTTACCTACATTGCTGTAAGAATCCAGTTAGATTTTTCTAGAATAAACTTTCATGTTCGTTGTATAAATGCTTACAGGAAGTATAATCCTTTTTTTTGATTCAGTAAATAATTTCATTGTTTATTGATCTTTATGGTTTCATTTTGAGATTTTAGTAATATAAATACATTTAAAATAATCCACATGTTTAATAAGGTTTTGAAGCATTTGCACTGTTTCAGAAGTATTTGCAGTTACCTGCAAATTAATAATACTTCAGAATATACACCTGAACCTTCGTCATTACTCATGAGTTACTACCATTGACATCTTCATGTGTTACCATTTCAGAACTTTTTCTATATATATGACAGCATATATTAATTAATTATAGTTTCGAAAAGGTGCATACTTATACATTTACATTAGTTTATTTAGCCAAAATATTAAGTACTCAGTATGTCCGTTTAAGCTGTCTTGAAGTAAAAATCATCTGATTTTGGCACCCTGCAAGTAATAAGGAAGAATGCTCATTCATTAAGAAACTTAATCTTATGCATTATTCCATTTATTTTCTTCCAAGATTTATATGAAAGGTACATAGTCTAGGGAAAGAAGGTGAGAGAGAGAGAGAGGGAACATTCTTTTGTCTGCTGGAACACTCTCCAGGTATCTGTGATGGCCTGGACTGGGGCGACAGGTTGAAGCCTGGATCTAGGAGCTGCTCACAGGTCTTCCTTATGAGTGTAGGGTCTTGAGACATACTCTGCTTCTCTCCCAGGCCATATACAGGTAGCCAGATTGTTAGTGCTGAGCTGGACTTAGAACAGACACATATTTGGAAAGCTGGCGTTGCAGGTTGATGCTTAATCCTTTGTTCCGCAACACTGACACCTAGTATTACTTGTTTTCACAGTATTTAAAAATTAGCATTCTTAGAATATTCTTTATTATAGATAAACATCAGAGCAATTTGGAGTCATGCATTAAAAATACACTTGTTTTGTTGTACTTAAAGATGTTTTTAAATACTTTGTTTCGAAGGTTTTTCTTGTTCTTGTACAAGGAACCAGTTTAATTCAGCGACTTATGTCTGTTGCTTATACATATGATAATCTGGCTCCCAGGTATGTATTTTCTTTTTTTGTTATGTGTATCTGTATTTTTAGTAAGAAAAACGTTTTAAAGCTTTGTTTTGGAAAAAAAAAATTAAGATTACGACATCAAAAGTAATTCTCATGTCTTTTATCTAAATGTATGTGTTGTTAACATTTTCCGAAATTTGTGAATACACGTTTTCTCTGCGGGTTTGTATATTATTGAATAGTTTGAGGGTTGTTTGAAGACATGACGTTTACCTGTAAATGCTTTGATACTTGTCATCTCATACTGAAGCTATTATCTTTAAAAAAAAAATAGGAACTAACTCTGTGTTTCAAATAAATCCGTTGGTTCTCTCCCCAAATGACTGCAGTGGTTGGACAGGGTCAGGAGGCAACCTGGAGCCTGAAACTCTGTCCTTTCTCCCTCATGGCTAGCAGGATCTTAAGTGCCTAGTCCATGATTTATTGCTTTTACAGATACAACATCAAGGAGCTGCTCCAGAAGTAGAGCTACTGGGCCTTGTTCTGGCACTCTCGTTTTAGGCTTTTGCTCACAGGTGGCAGCTTAGCCTACTGTGCCTCAGTAATTCCCAAAGGTATCAACTTAGTAGCTGTAGTAGAAATTTTCAAATATTCAAAATTTAATAGTAATGTATTGTCTAATGCTCAACTTGTCCAATTAATTGTTTGTGTAACAGTATTTTTTTCTGGTCCAGGATCATTTACTGCATTTAGTCATCGTATTTCATTATACTTTAGAGACAGTTTTTTTTTCCTTTTTTTGTATTTTTTTATTTGAAAGGTAGAATGACCCAGAGGAAGAGACAGAGATCTTTGTCTGCTAGTTTGTTCCCCTCATGTTCACAGTTTGCAGCCAGGAGCCAGGAACTCCATCTTGTTCCCACATACATGATAGGAACCTGGATACTTTGGCTATTCTTTGTTGTCTCCTGTGTGCATTGTCAGGAAATTGTATTAGAACATGGAAATCTGGTGCTAAAAGTAGGCATTCTGTAGGCATTCACGCTGATAGGTAATTTTTGAGCCTTTTTCTCTTGATACTGACTGGGGTTTTTTTTTGTTTGTTTTGTTTTGTTTTGTTTTTTTTCTAAGATTTATTTTATTTTTATTGGAGTGGCAGATTTAAACAGAAAAGGAGAGACAAAGAACTTCTGTCTGCTGATTCATTCCTCAAGTGACCACAGTGGCCAGATCTGAGCTGATCCAAAGCTGGGAAACAGAAGCTTCTTCCCAGTCTCCCACACAGAGAAAGGGTTTGGGGTTTGCTTTACTGTTTGTCCTGGTCACAGGCAGGGAGCTGGATGGGAAGTGAAGCTGCCGGAACACAAACTGGCACCTATATGAAATCCTGGTTTGTGGAAGGCTAGGATTTAGCCACCATGCCATTGCACTGGGCCTTTTGAGTAATTACAGGCTAGTTTCAGTAAGTAGCGTTTCTTAATTGGGGTTTTCCAGATTTTATATTTGGAAAGTCAAATGCAAAACATTGACATTTCTTTCTGTCTCTCCTTTTCTCTATAACTCTGCCATTGTAATAAAAATAAATAACTGTTTAAAAAAATAGAAAAAGACAATTTGTACTGACATTTTTTAAGGTTTTAAAGTTTAGGATTTATACCAGTATAATCTGTGTCTTTGTTATTCATGTGTTTATTAACTAAATCATGAGATCTTAGAGAGTTTACTTATTTAAGCTATGTAATCAGATTTTCTTATGTCAAAATAATTTGTATTATAATAAAATTACAATGATTCTTTCACTTTTGTTTTAAAACATACAGTTGTTTTATTGGCTAAAGACTCCAAACTATGCAGTAGATCTCAAATTTATTCCTGCGGTCTGCAACTTAATTTGACTTTCCATTGATCCCTCATATACACAAAGAAGACAATAGAACAGATAAATCTGTTGTTTTCCTAATTTATAACTTAAGGGAAGTTGTAAATGTTAAGGGTATAGTATGTGGTGATGTATGTAGTTCTTTCTGGGACCTGGAACCATGGCTTAATGGCTAAGTCCTCACCTTGCAAGTGCAGGGATCTCATGGTACACAGTTTATGAGCTGCTCCACTTCCCATCCAGCTCCCTGCTTGTGGCCAAGGAAAGCAGTTGAGTATGGCTCCAAGCCTTGGGACCCTGCAGCCACATGGAAGACCTGAAAGAAGCTCCTGGCTCCTGGCTCCTGACTTTGGGTCCGGTCAGCTTCAACTGTTGTAGCCATTTGAGGAGTGTACCAGTTGATGGAAGATCTTTTTCTCTGTATTTCCTCCATATACGTCTTTACTTTCCGATGAAAAATAATCTTTAAGGAAAAAAAGTTTTTGAAAATTTAATTCTCTGCTCTATTGCTGAATTTAATCAGTTGTCATGTATATTTCAGGGTTTTGAAAGCTCAGTCTGATCACAGGTCTAGACATGAAGGTACGTGTCCCATAAAATTATTTTTTGCCAACATAACAAATATTTGTGTGGATTATGGACATTGTCTTTATTTTATTAATCCCTTAATGTCTTTCTCTAGTTTCACATTATTCCATGTGGCTCTTAGTGAGTTGGGCACATTGCTGTTCTTTAGTGAAGTCTAGTCTGGCTGACAGTGATCATCTACAAGATTGGCTGAAGAAATTGACTCTGCTTATTCCTGAGGTAAGAAAGATCAAAGATTAATACTTTGGTGCTTCAGAAGTTTCAAGTTATTGTCAGTAATAATAATGATTTAATGTAAACAAATATATATGATTTTATAAATAAATCACAGTTTATTCTTCAAGGTCTAATGTGTTTTGAATTGTGAGCCATTTTCTAGAAGATTGAATGTTACATATTCTGTGCCATTCATGTTTTTCTTTCTGAAATGTGTTATTTTACTTATAACATTTCCTTTTTGGGTGGGAAGCATTTGAGGATTTCTTTTGTTCGTTGTGTATAGAAATTTTTTCTCAATTTTCTGTTTAAGTACAAATAGCGATGAGAAGCTAGAAATTAACAAGCTTGTTTTGTTTCCAATGTTGACACTAAGGCTGGTCTTGTCTGGTATTCTCAAGCCACATCTTCATGTTGTACACATGCATACTACTGAGTGTATTAGTCTGAGTTCCTGCTCATTTACCTGCTCTATGTGTTTTGGCCATGTCCCAGGTTGTCTTTGTGACATTTGAACGATTGCTTGTAATCAATAAAAATGTTCTGATTAAAGTCTCCTTAAGCTGTTTCTATTTCTGAAAACACTGTTAACCTATAAATATGAATATCCTCCTCTGAGCCCCCCCTTTTTTCCTGTCTTTCAATGTATTTGATTTTGACTTTCTTTTATAGCTACAATTAGACATTGCTAATCAGAATTTATTACTGTATCCCTTGAGATTCTTCATGTGATCATGTTTTACATTCTGTGTGTTTGTCCAAAGCATTATTTTAAAAATAAATTAATGAAGAAATCACCAAAAGTTATTGTAATATATTAACATCTGCTTTTTAACACTAATTGAGACTGTCTGGAACTTTTTCATTTAGACTGCAGTTCGCCATGAGTCTTGCAATGGTCTCTATAAATTATCTCTGTCAGGCCTCGATGGAGGAGATTCAATCCATCGCTCTTTTCTGCTTTTGGCTGCCTCAACATTGCTGAAATTCCTTCCTGATGCCCAAGCACTCAAACCTATCAAGGTAAGATTTTACTGTGTTACTTGTGGCTTCTGTTTTGATAATTTTTATTACCCTAAAGTGTATCATTATATTTTCACTATATCCTTTTGAGCACTTGATTACTTTTTGAATAATTATCAGGAAGACAGTAGATATGTGGTTCTTAAAGAGTTAGCTTTGTGACACTCCATCCATGCTAAAATTAGTAGGAGAATTGTGTGTTTAATTTCAGCTTTGTAGGCTCCCGTGGTTATGTTTTGCTTTGAAGATGACATTTGTTCTTATTGGATTCTAGATTTGTTGATAAATTGAATGGTAGAAACATTTGTTCTTTCAGTGTTTTTATTCTTACAATATTCTGAGATTCTTTTCAAGAGTGTACACTATAATCTGTAACAAGTTTCTACCACTTGATAAATTCCGAGCTCAGAAAATTTTAAGCAATCCTAAGAACCTAATGCAATGTAGAAGTAATACTTTTTTTTCTTATTCGTATTGTTCTCAAGAGCTGTTAAGTTATTTGAGATTTATTTTTTCCTAAAAGTTCTCATGTTAATGATTTTTATACCTATTTTCTCCATTTTAAGAAAAGCTCAGAGTGTAGTCTTTATTTTCTTTTTATTAAATTTTGAATGCTCTTTTATGAATTAAAGTATTTCATAACGTCTATGGTTTTTTTAAGTGTATCATGTTATTTTTAAAAAGTGTTTTCAGAATATGTAATTTTTTTACTAGACAGAAGATTATGAGGAAGAACCAATGGTAAAACCTGGATGTAAAGAATATTTTTGGTTGTTATGCAAATTAGTTGACAACATTCATATAAAAGATGCAAGTCAGGTATGTTATGAAAATTTAATGGGTGTGATTTATTTAATTGTGTGTGCATGATTTTAATGACCCTTTTTTTTTAGGCAATTTTTGATGTGTGCCTATTTGATACTGCCATAAATTTGAAGCTAATATTGTACCTTTCTGTTTTTTTCTCTGGTTTCTTTCTTGTTTTCATTTTAATCTTACTTGAAATATCTGTTATCTGTATTTTTGCTGATATCTTCTAAGAAAAAAGTTTTTGTTTGAAAATCTTGTATGAGAAATAAAAGATTTTATATTTAAGCATATTACTCTTTGTAGTCAGTATGTATTTGTGCTCTCTGTGTGTGTATATATTTATGTATATAATTGCATCAGTAAATTGGTATAATGTCAAGCTAAAAAACTGTTAGCGGCCAGTATCAGGCCACAGTGGTTGAAGCAGCTGCTTACAAGGCCATCATCCCATAACAGCACTAGTGTAATTCATACCTGCTGGACTTCCTTCCTGTTGAGCTCCTGGCTAATATGCCAGGAGAAGGGCAGAAGATAGCACCAGGGGCCTCCACCCACATGGAGTTCTAGGCTTGTGGTTTCTGCCTGGCTGTTTTAGCCCTTTTTGTAGTGATAAACTAGTGGATGCTTATTTTTTTGCTGATACATTTTTACTAAGCTAATATTTCTAGTAACCGAAATGAATTTGAAAGCATACCTGGTGAGGACTTGTTTTTTCCCATTGTATCCATTTGGTTGATCTGAAGTACACTAATAGTAATTCAGAAGAAATGAACAACACATAAAAATCCATTATTTAGAAAGCATTTCTTGTTTTTTTTACATATTTAAATGAAAAATATGCACTGTACATTAGGGAATCCTGCAGTGTTTATACTTTGTGTTTGTCTCTAAATTCTCAGTCTTTTGAGAAAAATTATTAAGATTGTTGAACATGCTTTAGTTTACTTTTTTAGTTTTTTTTAACTTTTTGCCCATTTATGGTCAAGTTTAATCTTTCTTAAATATCAGAATAATTTTCCTCCTTAGAGTTACATACAGCTTATTTAAAAATACCTTGGGCTAAATTCTGTTTTCTGAAGCCTCTTTTCCTTTGTTTCTCAGTTATAATGAGAATTAAAACTGTGTAAATTGAACTTCTGGAGTTTAAATAATTGTTACAGCCTTGTCAAAAGCTTATTACTTAGTGAATTATGTGATTTATTTTTGATAAAGTTGTTGTAAAGAAAATTTTAGCATAATTTATTACTGACCTTTACTTATTTTGGACTATTACTGAATCCTTACAATTGTAATATCATTTATTAAAATATAAATGAATAGTAAGTGTGTTATTTGATAAGCTGAAGCAAATCATTGTGATCTCTAAGGAAATTCTCTTTTGTTGTTTTTAACCTACAATGTACTAAACTTACTCTGTGTTTGACTTCGATATTTTCTTCTGTGTTAAGACAACTCTCCTTGACTTAGATGCATTGGCAAGACATTTGGCTGACTGTATTCGAAGGTAAATTTTGTTAAGAAATTCAGTCGTTACATTGTTGAGGAAAGGTAAACTTAATTATGTAAATAATTTTTGCCTGTGCTTTCCTTTTTTGTAGCAGGGAGATCCTTGATCATCAGGATGGTAATGTGGAAGATGATGGGCTTACAGGACTCCTAAGGCTTGCAACAAGTGTTATTAAACACAAGCCTCCATTCAAATTTTCAAGGGAAGGACAGGTATGTGTTGAGGTACAGGTGGCTGTATGAAATAAAACTAGAACTTTTAAATAATTGTGCCTATATGGAATTGTTAATGTTTTTAAAACATATGATCAGAAAGTTGGCTAAAATTTAATTGCTCCAGGAAAAGTGAATTTTTAATAAATATAGAAATATGAAATAAGGGCCTTATTTGAAGATGTGAAAGCAATTTTTTTTCCTCTAAAGAATCTATTTTTAGAAAATTGGTGCTTTGCTCTTAGAATATGTAAAAAATGGAATGATTCAGATTAACACCTTGTTAGTATTCTAATTTTCGCTGTGGAGTTAATGAGTAGTCCTTTTATTTTTTTTCAATGGAAAGGCAGATTTACAGAAAGAAGGAGAGACAGTGAGAAATGTCTCTTCCACCAACTGGTATACTCCCCAGGTGGCCACAGCGGCCAGAGTTGAGCTGATCCGAAGCAAGGGCAGGAGCTTTTTCCAGGTCTCCCAAAGGTGCAGGGTCCCAAGGCTTTGGGCCATCCTCAACTGCTTTTCCAGGCCACAAGCAGGGAGCTGGACGGGAATTGGAGCAGCAAGAACTCAACTGGCACCCATATGGGATACCTGCTCATGCAAGGCGAGCTCTTATAGCCACTCAGCTACCACACCAGGCCCAAATAGTTACTTTCTGTAGAGTAGTTATTGGTACCAAAATTTAAAGGCCTATGTAATGCCTACTCCTCAGTGTTTGTAACGTCTAACGATTCGTATTTATTTATTTATTTAAGGTCAGAATTGGAGATCTGTTGGTTTATTTCTCAGATGATGTACATTGGCCAGTGAGGGCAGGTCCAGGTGAAGCCAGGAGCTTTGATCAGTTTCCCATTTTTGTGGCAGGGGTCCAAAGTCTTGGGCTATCTACTACTGCTTTTCTAGGCCTTCAGCATGTTGGCGGGGTCAAAAGCAGAGCAACCATGACACTAACCCAGCATCCATATGTGATACGTGTGTAGCAGGCTATTACGCTACAACACTGGACCCAACAGCTAATAATTTTGTCTTCACAAATGTTTAGTAATTTTTTCTTTTAAGATATATTTGAAAGATAGTGTGGCAGAGAGAAAGGGAACCACTCTCCACATGGCTGGAACAGCCAGTGCAGGGGCAGACCAAAGCCAGGAACCTAGAGTTCCACGTGGGGTCAAACAGGTGACAGAGGCCTCACCACTTGGGTCATCTTGTGTTGCTTTTCCCAAGCTGTTAGCAGGGAGCTGGATCCAAAATGGAGCAGCTGCAACATGAAGTGGCACCCATATGAGATGATGGCATTGCAGGTATTAGCTTTAACCTGTGCACCTCAACACAAACCCCTGTCAGATTAAGCTGTTGACGATCCTATGATGCTTTTGTTGTTACCTACACTGAGAATAACAACTGGTTTGTTACCCTGATGTTACTATTGTCTTTGGAGACAGTTGCCAAAAGGGCACCACATTCATTTTGAATATAAAGGATTTTGGGGAGTAGGTTACGGTGACAGACTTTGCCAAAATACTTTGCTAAAATCCATTTGCTGCTTCTTATAGTCCCCATCCCCCCTTTTTTTCCAGTACATTGAGTAGGAATAATGTGATTATGTACACATTTACTGGGTAAAGTCTTGTACATGTGTGTAAGCCAATATGTGCGAATTTTTGCTCTAAAATATGAACACATTAACTGGTTTTTTGACCATATTATCTTCACAAAGAATAAAGTTTTATGTGAGATAAAGAAGAAAAAGGTTCTCATGGCTTTCAGAATAAGTAAGTGTATAGGAACGTATGTGTAGATTATGTACAAATATAAGCAAGTTGTACATCTTCAGATTTTTATATACATGGGTATTCTGGAACCACCCTTCCACAGATACAGAGAAATACTGCTATTCTCTTATTTGCTCATGTTAGTTCATTAAGAAGAAAAAAGTCATGTACACATGTATGGTAGAATGATTTCATCTTATGTTGTTGAAAAAGCTGTAGGTTGGGTATTGGCTCATGGGTTAGGTCACTTGGTATGACATCAATCAGTATGGCATCCAGTGTGAGTGTCCCCTTCAGTGCATTTCCCATCCAGCTCTGTTAGTGCAGTTGAGAAAGCAGTGAAATGTGATTGCACCCCGGCACCCATTTAGGAAACCCAGATAGAGTTCCCAGGCTCCTGGCTTTGCCTTGACCCAGCCCCAACTGTCAGAATATGTGGGTAGTAAACAGGGGAATGGAAGGTCTCTCTTGATCTGGTTTACATTCTCTTTCAATTTCTATCTCAATCTCTACCTCTGCCTTTACAATAATTGAAAAAACAAAAAAAGCCCTAACTTTGGCCTCAGCCATTGCAGTCGATTGTGGAATGGGAGCAAACTGAAGATATCTCTCTGTTTCCCTGTCTCCCATCCTCTAATTCTGCCTTTCAAATAATTAAATGAATTAAAAATCTAACAGATAAAAGATCTGTAGTAGCTGGATTGAAGTTGAGCAACTGGGACACAATCCAGCATCAATAAGGGAAGCTGGCACTGCAGCCTGCTCTACCACCGTGCCTGATGCCTGTTTCTTTTTCAGAAACTGCAGTTGTATTGGTTTTTAAATTTCTATTATACTGAGTTTATAGTTGTTCTAAAATTTATATCTTTGATACTGATTCTTGTAGAAGGAGATTTGTTGCTTACACAGGAGCAGTCTTGAGTGTTTATTATTAGTGTTTTAAAATATTTATCTGTTTGGAAAGCACAGTTAAGAAACACAGAGCTTCCATCTGCTTGTTCACTTCCTAAGTGGACACCACTACTGGGACTGGGTGAAGAACTTGTTCCAAGTTTCCAGCATGTGTACAGTGTCCCAAGTACTTGGACCCTCTTCTGTTGTTTTTCCAGACACATTAGTAGAACTGAGTCAGGAATGGAGCAGCCAGGACTCAAAACTGTTGCCCATATGTAATGCCAGTATTACAGGATATGGCTTTACCCTCTAGACCACAACCCAACCCCTATTTTTCAAGTCTTCGCTCTTCATTTTTCATCTTAGTTTTTTTTTTTCCTCCAGATTCTATAGAGCAATGTTAAATATATAAGGAGTTTGCGTTTTTATGAAGGTCTTGATGTTTACATGTTCAGAGCTATAAATAGTTTGCCCTTGGCTCTTGTGGCTTGTTGAACCTTAAAGGATTTTGTGTTGGAGTTAACATTTTATTTTGTCATGCTCTGGATGGGAATTTGAAAGAAAGCCTCTGTCTAATGGCAATAGGAAGGTTCCCAGGGGCTTCAAAAAAGGAATATGTGAAAATGAGGGAATTGGGTTACTACTTGGGTTGAATTATGGAATAGGAAATAGAAATAGATTAATTAGGAGTAACTCATAAATTTTAATAGTGGCAGTTACTAAAAATTGGAAACCTCAGAGTAGTACTAAATGGAGGAGAATGGGAAAAATTATCAAAATATAGGAATTAGATTTTCGACTTGTCAAATTTGAAATATCAGTTGTATATCTCAGTGGAGGTGTATAAGGTAGTTGGTTTTGAGAACTAATTTGGAGGTTCCAGCAGAGGATTGCAGCTACTTATATACCCTTGACCGAAGGCTGGTCCTCCGCTGGTAGTCCTCTTTGAGGGAGCAGCTTTGGGAGGGACACACATGGAGCAGTGAGGGAGGAAAGGAACATCCGCCTAGCCAGCAGATCAATCGAATCAACCCTGGCAGTCAGTGGGGTGACAGATATCACAACCAGATTGCCCTCACATCCAAAGTTGTTAGTTTTGAATGTAAAGTCCATATACCTTTATTTTCTATTACAGAATTGGGGCAATTCATTCCAAAAAGTAGAGTAAGAGTTCCAGTGCATTGGACGAATATTTGTTTTATGCACAGAAAGACTGAAGAAAGTCAGAGCAACATTTGCATTGGGTATTTCAAAGTTACTTTTCTAACTAGGGGAGAACATGGCACAAAACAACTTGTCAGATTATTTTTGTGTAAGGGCACTTCATTATCATGCCTATTGAAACTGGCCTATTTGGGAAATATGTTTTGTCTGTCACACTGAGTTTTTGCAATGGTCAGGTAGACAACTTAGCTGAAACTTGTTAAAGATTTATTTATTTATTTGTATGTTTATTTTAGAGATTTATTGATTTGAAAGTAAAAAGTCCAATCTGCTAGTTCACTTCCTAAATGGTCTCAAAGTCCAGGACTGGGCCAGTCAAAAACCTGGGGCCTGAAATTCCATCTAGGTCTCATGTGGGTGCAGGAGCACAAGGAGGTAGGCCGTGCTCCACTATTTTCATAGACATATCACAAGGGGAGTAGATTGAAGCAGGAAAACTGGCGTTTGATCCAGCACCCTAAGGGTATTCCAGCACTGCCTGCAGCAGTTTAATCCACTTTGCAGAGTTGGCCCTTATGGAAGAACTTTTTAACTTACATTCTGAAAAAAATTTTAAGAATTTCTTTGAGATGCAGAGAAACAGAATACAGCCACACTGTTATCTGCTGATTGATTCCCACAGATGCCTGCAATGGCTGGGACTGGGCCAGGCCAAAGCCAGGAGCCAGGAACTCAGTCCAGGTCTCCCACCCAAATGACAGGTACCCAACTGCTTGAGCCATCATCACTGCTGTCTACAGTATGCACTAGTAGGAAGCTGGAGTTAAAAGCCCGAATCTGGTATTGAACTCAGGTATTCCAGTATGGAATATAGAGGTCTTAAACACTAGCATAAATGCCTGCTCCTGGTTGTTGAACTAGTACATTTGTTAAGCAAGGTTTTTTTTTTTTTTAAATATTTAATTACTATTTGAAAGGCAGAGTTATAGAGACAGAGGGAGAAATCATCTATCATCTGGTTTACTCCCCAAAAGGCCACAATGGCCAGATCTGGCTGTTAATGTATTTTATCACAGGCAATAAATGTGTTTTCATCAAAACATTAGAGGCATTGAGCTGATTTCATTTCTAGATCTAAACTAGTTGGCAAGTAGTTCATTTTTAGGTTAGTAGCCAGTTTATTCTTAATATTTGAGTTTGACTTTAATCAAGTAAAGTTGTTATTTTTGTATTCTGTATTTTCATGATTCTAAGATTGGGTCACTTTTATGAATTAAAATCCTTAAGAATTTGTTGACCAAACTGAAAAACTATAAATTACACATTCTTTTTTTTTTTTTTTTTCTTTTTTTTTTTTTTAAAGATTTTATTTCATTTTTATTACAAAGTCAGATATACTGAGAGGAGGAAAGACAGAGAGGAAGTGGAGCTGCCGGGATTAAAACCAGCAGCCACATGGGATCAAGACGAGGACCTTAGCCACTAGGCCATGCCACCAAGCCCTAAATTACACATTCTTTAATAAAGTGGAAGAGATATATTTACTAATGTAAAACATCTGAAGTTACGTGTGTGTGCGCACATGTGTGCACACATACATGCCAGTGACTTGAGTTTCCAACACCACACACCTCTAGGTCTGGTGATTTACTTAGACTCGCAGTCTTAGCTTCTGGTTAGATTCATGGCCAAGATTTATGAGAACAGAATGATTCAAAGAGATAGTAAGAAAAAAATGTGTGAGACAAAATCTGAAGGAAACTAGCTGCAAATTTTGAAGAGACTAGTTCTCTTGGCATTTCACAAGGCATGATTAATTCTCAGCCATGAGTGAGGCAACATGTGTGTCATGAGCTTAGGAGTATGATTTTGTCATGGTCTATGTAGAATAGGCATATGATGTTGCATAACTGACCATTGTCTGAAGCTGCAGGCTTCAGAGGATGCAAGTATTCAACATAAACCGTACAGTTAGGCACAGTGAGTTGTGTCTATCACTACGGGAAAGTTTTATATCAGGATAGGCAATTGTTTACCAGTATCCTGAGTCTAGGAAAGAACAGCCTTAAAATCCTGTCTTTTTTTTTTTTTTTTTTTTTTGACGTAGCAGAATTTCATTTCTGCTCTCTTCCCAGGAAGACTTTATACTTCAGAACTAGATGTCATAGTAATTTTGGGATTCTATGAGGGAAATAGCAAATAGCAAAGGAAATTGCCAGTTAGGAAGAGCAAGTGGAGTGGATAACGCTGTGCCTGCTTCCTCATACAGAATGAATTGAGGGGAAAGTACATTTAAAATGAGAATCTGGAGACCAACATCCCTTAACAATAAAACTAATTGTTTCAGTTTGAACATCAGTAGTAAAGATGTGAAGAGCTTAGTATCAGACTGATTCTGGTGCCTGTTAACTATAAGGTAAATGACTGACAGTGTTGTCAACTCTGCTGCATTTTGTTTTGGAGCCTTGCAACTCTGCCTTAGTGCTCAGTCTGAGTATGATTGCTTCTTTTAGCTCAAATTGGTAGAATGAATTAAAGAGGAAAGTATGTAAATACAGAGAAACTTTATAGGATTTGTAGTTAAGGATTTTGAGACCTTAATAAAAGTTTTTCGTCACTGAGCTGTAGAATATAACATATGTGGACAGTCTGTAAGAACAAGGGGAAAAAATTAAAGGTTATCCCTGGCCAGTCATTTTAAGAAAAACAAACATTGGGAAGACTTTCACATGATGTCTATGATGCTGTTAAGTTCTCTTTTTAAATATTTATGTGTTTGTGAGGCAGAGTGAGAGGAGGGGAGGAGAGAGAGACAGAAGGATATCTCTTAAATATGCAGATTCACTGCCAAATGACCTGAGCCACTGGGGCAGGCCGAAACCAGGCGTGTGTTCCATGTATTCTATGTGGGTTTAAGGGCCTAAGCACTTGGGCTGTCTTCCACTACATGTTAGTAGGGAACTGAATTGGAAGTGGAGCAGCTGGGACTTCAACTGCTGCCCATATGGACAAGTGCCAGCTTTATCTTCAATGCCACAGTATCAGCCATACTGTTAAATTCTTGAATAATTGTAGTAAATTGTAGATTGTAATATAATGCAGTTGCTATGTGTAAGCTGTTTATTGTATGTGGAGTATAAAATCCAAGTTGAGGTAATGTTCTTGAATTTTGTTTTTTTTCTCCACTCAGGAGTTTTTAAGAGATATCTTCAATCTGCTGTTTCTGCTGCCTAGTCTAAAAGATCGCCAACAGCCAAAGTGCAAATCACATTCTTCAAGAGCTGCTGCTTATGATTTGTTAGTAGAGATGGTGAAGGGATCTGTTGAGAATTACAGGCTGATACACAACTGGGTTATGGCCCAGCATATGCAGTGTAAGCGGTGTTTTACTACTTTATATGCTTCGGTGTTACTCGAGTTTAAGAATCGATGCGAAATTTTCCGCAAAACTAGCTATGAAGGACTTTTTAATATATACTTTAATTACTTTGGCTTTTCTTTAAATAACATAATTTAGTAATAGGTGAAATTAAGTTTAAATTTGAATTTTTAAGAAATGAATTTTTGGCATGCATTCTAACATCTGATTTTTTAAATTACTTATAATCTGTATGTGTTAACTAGACAACTAATGGCAATAGTGGCTGTTAATAATAGCAAAGTATATTACTAAATAGTTTTTTGGGGGGGATGGGCTTCTTTTCCTCCCTGTTTCTTCAAGAGCAGCCCATGCACCTTACAAGTGGGACTATTGGCCTCATGAGGATGTCCGTGCAGAATGTAGATTTGTTGGCCTGACGAACCTTGGAGCTACTTGTTACTTGGCTTCCACTATTCAGCAACTTTATATGATACCTGAGGCAAGACAGGCTGTCTTCACTGCAAAGGTAGTTTTGTTTTTTGTTTTTTTGTTTTCACTTCAAAAACTAAGAATATGGAAGCAAATTTAAAATTTTTTTTTACAGACTGAGGTTATATACATACATATACAGACACATACAAGTAGTAAACAATTGTTGAAGACAATGGGTGAATAAAGAAGAATTGATGACAGAGCTAGCTAACATGTATTTAGAACAATTTTACTTTTTAATAGATGAGTCATGGTGCTATAGTATAGCTATTTCATGGTAAAGATACATATGGATTTTAATTATGTAGAAAAGCAAATACTAAATAAATAAAAGGTAAAAGTTGAAAGTTACTTCTTGCACCATTTAATCTATTTAATCTCCCGTGTTAATGGGATTGTGGACCTTAGGTGAGCAAGCTTTTTGTTCACTTATCCCTTGGAGTTTTACTTCTTTGTTTCTGTGAACACACTGTCTGGTTTAGTCCCCAAATGGCCACGATGTCAGGACTGGGTCAAGCCAAAGCCATGAGCCTTGAACTGGATCTGGTCTACCACATGAGAGACAGGTCCAACTACTCAGGCCATCTTTTGCTGCGTTCCCATGGTGCATTAACAGGAAACTTAATTGAAAATGCAGCAGTGAGATTTTAAAAATTTATTTATTTAGATTGGAAAGGCACATTTACAGAGAGAAGATACAGGGAAAAAGATGTTTCGTCCATTGGTCCACTCCCAAATTCCTGCACCAGCCATAGCTAAGCTAAATCTGGGAGCCAGGAGCTTCAACCAGGTCTCCCACACAGATGCTTGGTCCCCAAGTTTTGGGCCATCCTTTGCTGCTTTCCCAGACCACCAGCAGGGAGCTGGATGGGAAATGGAGCAGCCTGGACCTGAACCAGCGCCTATATTGGATGCCAGTGCATGCAAGACAAGGATTTAGCCACTGAGCGATTGCTCCAGGCCCAGTAGGAAGCATCTTAATCTGTCGTACCACATGACTAGCACCAACGTCTCCTAATGCTGAAGTGATACACTGTATCTAGCAGATAGGATGTAAATATGGACCTTTTCTAGAAGCCCGAGTCAAGCAGATTCTGAAGCTCAGTTGTTGACACTGCAAATTTTGACAGTTTCAGACCTTTTGATCAGTTTTCTTTCTAGTGTTAAAAGTATATTATTTCAGAAAAAGATGTTGGTTTGAAAGGCTGACTGACACTTGAGTTTCTCCCAAGTGCGTGCAACATTGTAGGCTGGGCCAGGCCATAATCAGACACCTGGAGCTTAATCTGGTCTTCCATGAAGTGGCAGTAATGCCTCTACCTAAGCCATTGCCTCCTAGGATACGGGTTAGCAGTAAGCTGGATTTGAGCACAGCAGGCACTGGTAGAGTTTGTGGGCCTCTCAAGCAGCATCAAAACCTGTCTATTAAATGTACCTCATCTAATGTGTGTGTTCAGTTGCGGGAGATAAATATCTGATGTGTTCTTCATTCTTGTTGGCTTATAAATCAGTATTGCCCTGAGTGTATGTTGACTAGAATGCTGCTGCTTTTTTTTTTTTTAAGACCTTTTCATTTTCCTGATTGCTTTTATATGGTGTATTTTAGTTTTTTAAAGCTATAGTTGTTTTGTTTTTTTATTTTAAAAAAATGGATATGGCAATTGAATTTGTCAGTTTTTCTTACATAATGGCTACAATAATGACATTTTAAACAAATTGCAAGACTTTGCTAAAATGTGTAATTTAGTATTATCAGTATGTTTTTGATAGAAAATTTTCACTTGATTTTCAGTATTCAGAAGACATGAAGCACAAAACCACTCTTCTGGAGCTTCAGAAAATGTTCACATATTTAATGGTAAGTTCAAGAATCATTCATTTGATACACCTTCTGATAAAAGCAACATAAGGAACATAGATTTAATTTGTACTGACTTTGTTCTGTTTATAAACAATTTATCTCACCTATTACTAATGACTTAGCAATTACATCTTTGTTATCTGCTTGTTGTTTTATTTGTCCTTTACAGAGTTATTATTATAAGATGACTGACTTTTATGGCCAGAGACTTCTCATTTTTGTTTCTTCCTCTCCCCTTATTAGGACAAATTAGATGTTTGAAACACTCGTTCATTCTCCAGATTACTACAACATTCTAGGGCTAAGCCGAGCTAGTCAGCAGCTTCATCTAGGTCTCCCACATGGATTACAGGGACCCAAGTAGACCATCTTCTGCTTTCCCAAACCGTTAGCAGTAATGTGGATTTGAAGTTCCTCAGCCAGGTTTTAAGCCATCACCCATATGAGATGTTGATATTGCAGATAGTAGTTTTACGCACAGAGCCAACCCACTGTCTTTATTACTTTAAATTCCTACCCTGAACATGTAAAAATGGCAATTACAACATTCCTCTTTTAAAATCCCCAATGGACAGACAAGTGTTTGGGTGTCAGATTTTAAGCTATACATACAACTCTGGGTTGCCATGTCCAAGCCTTGGTTTAATCCCAGCTGCTCTATTTCCAGTTCATCTCCCTTCTAATGTGTCTGGGAAATCAACAGAAGGTAACTCAGCTACTTGGTTCCTGTCACGTACATGGGAGACTGGGGTGGAGTTCCTCACAGCTTCTGTTTTGCCTGGCCCTGCCATTACTATCTTATGGAGAGTAAACCATCAAATGGAATATCTATGTCATTCTGCCATTCAAATAAATAAATCTTTGAAGAAATATTAAAGTTATAGGAGTTAGTGCCATGGCATATTAAACTAAGTCTCAGCCTTAAGTGTTGGCATCTCAAATGAATGCTACTTTTAACTCCTGGATGCTCCAATTCCTATTCAGTTGTAGTCTAGGAAAGCAGCACAGGATGGCTCATGTCCTTGGTTCCCTACATCCATTTGGAAAACCTAAAGAGGCTGCTGGCTTTAAATCTACACGGCTTGGCCACTGTGGCCACTTGGGGAACAAACCAGCATGTAGAGGATCTTGCTCTCTCTTTCTCCCTGTAACTCTTTCAAGTGAAAGTAAAATGTTGAGAAAAAAATTAAATTTCAGTGTTTCTTCATCAGGGAATGATACCCAGGTTTATCAGCATGGTGCATATTCTTTTTTTGCCTCTGTTCTTTAACCTCCTCCTTTATTGCTCACCCCATACCTAGTTGCACCTGTACTCACTGAAAAACCCTCAAGCTTGTCACTGCTGCTTTGCCACTTGTCCAGTTGGGGCTGTTGCCCTTCCTGTTGCCTCAGTCTTCTCTTAGCACTTTACTGATTTCATCCTTGAGCTTTGTAAGAGATGAATTGTTCTACCATGTGTGAAACCTCACCATGTCTGCAGTCTCTATGCCTCTATTGTTTCTGCCTTTTTTGGGTGTTATCCATCTTACGATGTTGAGGTTAAGGATTATGTCATTTATTACTGATTTTTCACCCTCTAATACTAAGGATTCAATAACTGATCTTGCCATTAAAATTTTAAAATTTACCTGATAATCCCTTCTTTCTGTTCTTATTTGTTTTTACAGAGCTAGAACATGCCATTTGACAGAAAACTGTTAAATTACTATTTAAAAAACCAAGAACAGGCATTTGGTATAGTGATTACAGTGCTGCTTGGAACAAATGCATCCCATGTCAGAGTACCTGGATTCAAGTCCTGGCTCTGTTCCTGTTAACAGCTTCTCACTAATGCACACCCTGGGGGACAGGTGATGGATTGAGTGTTTGGGTCTCTACCGCTTCATGGGCGTCCTGGTTTCAGCCTGGCCCAACCCTGCGTTCTAGGCATTTGGGGTGTAGACTATCCGGTGGGAGATTGCTTAATCTCTGTGGCTTTAGTATAAAACTTTTTTAAATAAAATTTTTTGAAGATTTATTTTTGATTGAAAGGTGGGTTAACAGAGAGAGAGAGGTCTTCTTTCTAATAGTCCACTCCCCAAATAGCCACAGCAGTTGGAGCTTGGTCGATTTGAAGCCAGGAGCCTGGAATTTCTTCCAGGTTTCCCACATGTGTGCAGGAGCCCATAGAATTGGACTGTCCTCGGCTGCTTTCCCAGGCACATTAGCAGGGAGATACATTGGAAGTGGAATAGTACAATATGAATCCTTTTCATCCCAAATCTTTCCCAAAAGTTCCTGGATTTAAAAATACCTGTGGTCAGTTAAAGCATCTTTTGGTACCAAGACCATTAAACTGAAAATATCATGAAAATCAAATAAAATGAGATAGCATTATAAAACTTCCTCTATAAATTTGCTACCAGTTTGTTGTTTCTGTTTTTTGTTCATTTAAGAGTTTTGTAGTTTTTTTATTTTTATTTGACAGAATCATCTCCTTTCCCTCCCAACCTTTTTCTTTTTCTTTTTTCTTTCTTTTTTTTTTTTTTTTGCTTTACAGGAGAGTGAATGCAAAGCATATAATCCTAGGCCTTTTTGTAAAACCTACACCATGGATAAGCAGCCTCTGAACACTGGGGAGCAGAAGGATATGACTGAATTCTTTACAGACTTGATTACCAAAATTGAAGAAATGTCTCCAGAACTGGTTAGTACTAGAATGCTGAATTTCTTCTGAAAGTTAAGCAGATTCGTCTCCATTTTAATTACTGATATTTGTTTGTTTTGAAGAAAAATACCGTCAAAAGCTTGTTCGGAGGTGTGATTACAAACAATGTTGTGTCACTGGTAAGTATTACACCTGTTTTTCTTGGTAGAAATCATATGTTTTAGTTTATTATGAATTTATTTATCATATACATTGTTTAAAAATTACTGATTTTGGGCTATTAATTGATCAGGATTGTGAGCACGTTAGTCAGACTGCTGAAGAGTTTTACACTGTAAGGTGCCAGGTTGCTGATATGAAGAACATTTATGTGAGTAATACCATGCACACTTTATAAAATTTCTGCTGCCAGCTGTTTGGTATAGCAAGTATTTTTGTAATCTTGAATTTTTTTCCATGTTTTCATGTAGTTTTTGCTTGCTATTTACCTACGAATTAATACTCGACTACTAAGTTCTTTTTTATCCACTGAAAATGTAATTATTTGAAATATTTTGTGTTCTAATAAAGTATCTTATATGAAGGAGAACAATTTTTTTGCTAAGTTACAGGTCTCCTTTTTTTGTAAGAAATTGTTTTCCTTTGTGTATTCTTTCCTATTTGTGTATTATGCCTTTTGAATATTTCATGCTATAAGCAATGATGTGAAACTTTCGATTGTGTATTTTACACACAGGAATCTCTTGATGAAGTTACTATAAAGGACACTTTAGAAGGTGACAACATGTATACTTGCTCTCATTGTGGGAAAAAAGTGCGAGCTGAAAAAAGGTATGCTTTTGGAAAATGTAATGTGTTTCATTTTGATCAATCAACCCAATCGAAGTCAAAGAATAAGGATAAGCTAAGTTTACTTTTTTTAAAAAATTATATAAGAAAATCAACTACTTGGAGCTTAGTCTTATACCACAGGTTTTCACTTACTCAGTGAGTTATAATTTACTAAATACCTCAGGAAAATGGGAATCACTGTACTTGAAAACTAGATTTTTGGAGCTGACAAATGAAAGGTAGGAACATTGGTCATTTTTGTCATCTGTATAGATTTTCACATATCAAACTTTTAATAACTTGTTTTATTAGCTTAATTCTGGTAACATTTCTTTGCAGTAGATATATTTTGGTCAAGACATACAGGTACATAATAATGAAGCTTTACCAATTCTGTTTGCTAAGATAGAAATACAGGTGAACTAGTGTTAAGGAAATGTTGATCCAGCTAATTTAAATTCTTTTTAAGACACATGGATATAAAGCGACTCTGTAAACTGTTGATTTTAGGATTGGTGTTCAGAAAGCAATCCCGGATTTAGAAAATAGTTAAATATTGATAGAAAGGTGGAATTCCACAATGGGTATTGATCTTACTTTAGTTTAATAGTTCAAATGAAAATTTTGCTATTAGCTTTACTGATGCATAGCAAATATCTTACAATCCTTTTTTGTTGTTGTTTGTTTAATTTTGGTGTAATTTACTTTTGCATTTTTTTTTTCCTGCCTTTTTTTCCCCTCTCAATCTCTGAAATGCTCATTCTGTTTTCTGAAGACATCCTTGTGGATAAATATACCGAATCCAGGACCCTGATTGATAAAAAAGTTTTCCGGTATACTTTGTAGTACCATAACTTATTTTTCAGATTTTTTTTAGTGTACTTGTTACTTACCACATGCTTAACAAAATTTTGCTATTTCTTACCCCTCTACTATGGAGTTAGTAGACTGATAGTATACCTGTAAACCAAAAACAGCTGCTCTCAACCTTTTTAAAATGAGTGGCTCTTGATGTATAAGATGGTTTGTGGTGACCAAGGAGCTGGTTAAAGATCTCAGCATTGTTGGTAAATATTGAATGACAAATAATATAATATTCAGGTCGCTCTATGTTTCACAGCTAGTATGGGATAGGCACTTTAAGGTCCATATTAGAAATTGGGAATTAAGCTCAAAGTAGTAAATAACTCTTTTAGGTTTGTTTATCTAGTGAACTGGTACAGCAGACTGTTTTCTAGTTAGCAAAAATAAGTAATATTGAAGTCCTCTTTATAGAAATTTGCAAATTAATACTTTAATCTCTATCATTTAAAGAAAACACTGAATCAAAGCCTTACTTGGATCTGGCATGTGATGGTCATCTTTTTGTCCCTCCACAGCATATCCTTTGCATATCTTTGTCATGATTGACTACAGTCTAATTAAGAATTAATTTTCAATAGAAAATTCCTTTAAGAATAGAAAAAAATCATGTAAAACATTTCATGGAATACCTTAATAAAAGTTATGATCTAGAATATTTCCTGTTTACTTACGATTGTTTACTAAAATACGTATAACATAAATGAAAGTGAAAATGAGGACTTTTCCGTTGGTGTTTTTGTATTTCAGGGCATGTTTTAAGAAATTGCCTCGCATTCTGAGTTTCAATACTATGAGGTATACATTTAATATGGTTACAATGATGAAAGAGAAAGTGAATACACATTTTTCCTTCCCATTACGTTTGGATATGACACCCTACACCGAAGATTTTCTTATGGGAAAGAGTGACAGGAAAGAAGGTATTTTCTCCCCTTTATCCAAATGAAATCTTACGAGAATTTTGTAAAGACAGTATGTTACGTTCATTGTGTTAAGCAGTAAATATTTAGTGTCTGCCGTGACCATGTTACAAGCCCTCTTCTAGTCATTTGAGACTAATGATATAAAAAAAAAAAAGGAGGGCTTGGCAGCGTGGCCTAGTGGCTAAGGTCCTCGCCTTGATCCCATATGGCTGCTGGTTCTAATCCCGGCAGCTCCACTTCCTCTCTGTCTCTCCTCCTCTCAGTATATCTGACTTTGTAATAAAAATGGAATAAATCTTTAAAAAAAAAAAAAAAAAAAAAAAAAAAAAGGAAAACATGGTTGCTACCCTTCTGGGCCTTAAGTATAGTTGAGCAAGTCACACATCAGTCAAGAACCTACAGGTATGATGCGGTTCAGATGGGACAATGACTGCATCATATATCTAGGGGAATCATGATTTAAGACGGAGAAGAGACTTGAGAGGCAGCATTGCATTGTAACTGATAACATCGCCTGCAAAACCAGAGTCTCGTGTGGAAGTCCATTTCTCCCCCTACCCTCTTCTCCTCTCACGCTCCCTTTCCCTCTTTCTACCCACCCAGACCATTCCCCACAGACCTTTCCAACTGATTTTCAAATAAATGAATCTTTAAAACAATGAGTGAGAGTTAGATGGTGAAGAAAGAGATGAGCTTTTAGGGCGAGGAGTAATGTTGGTAGAGTTGGGTAAAAGCACAACTTGTTAATGCACCATTTCATGAATTTTAATCTTCTGTTATATAACGATGAAAAGATTTTTGAAACAGGGAGACAAGATTAGGTGACCGTTTAAGAAAGATTGTGAAATAGGCTAGAGAATGAAGGGATGTATCTGAGGAAGCCATTCTTGTACACCACAGAGAAGTAGATTAGACAATTAAGAGTGGTAGTAAGGATGCGGGAACTTCATAAAGCTAGTTTGGTGAATAAGTTCGATAAAGTGATGCCAGCATTGATTGCAAGCAGTGGTCTTACCTAATATGTTAGGTAAAACCATTTTATAGCCATTTCCTAATAATTACATGAAGCTGTTTCAAGAGATGAATCAGATTTAAAAGATTTTATATATGTAAGCCATATTGAAGTTGTCCATAATTTGGCAATATACACATAAGTGTGTACCTTAAAGTGGCAGACTATGGGCCTGGCATGGTAGCCTAGTGGCTAAAGTCCTCGCTTTGCATTTGCTGGGATCCCATATAGGTGCTGGTTCATATCCTGGCTGCTCCACCACCTTTCTAGGTCTCTGCTTGTGGCCTGAGAAAGCAGTCAACATGGCACAAAACCTTGGGACTCCATATCGATGTTGGAGACTCAGAAGAAGCTCCTGGCTAATGGCTTCAGATTGGCTCAGCCTTGGCTCTTGTGGACTCTTGGGGAAAACAGTGGGGAAAATGTCCTTTGATGTTTAATTTTTTAAAAAGTGGCAAATTGTGATGAATATATAGTAAATCAGTTTTTTTTTTTTGTTTAGCATAGAGAATACCTAGTTCTGTATTCTCTGTGTTACAAAAAGTAATTCTAATAGTTAGTGTTGTAATGTTTGAGATTGTCGCCATTATGTTGTCTTCATCATTGCAGGTTTTAAGGAAGTCAGTGATCATTCAAAAGACACAGAGAGCTATGAGTATGATTTGATCGGAGTGACTGTTCACACAGGAACTGCAGATGGTGGGCACTATTACAGCTTCATCCGCGATATCGTCAATCCACTTGCTTACAAAAACAATAAATGGTGAGCTTTTAGATACTTTTCTTCAGATTTTAAAGAACTTTTTTGTTTCCAACATGCAGAGTTATGATAGTGTTTAGGTTTGTCAGATTACTTATTCTGTAGCTTCCTACAAGGTGAGGAATAGTACACGAATTTTTTTTTTTAAGATTTATTTTAATTGGAAAGGAATATTTACAGAGAGAAGGTAAATGGATATCTGGACTGTTGAGAATTTGATAAACACTTAACCCTAGAAAATTTAACACCTGTGAAGTTTTGCATATAAGTTAATATCTATAAATGTTTTGTAACTGCCGAATCTTAACATTACTTAAGAACTCTTCATTAATTGCCTTCTCCAAGGTGACCACAAAGAAATTCCCTGCATTTTCTGTTCTGTTCACCAGGCTTTTTGCCATCTCATGCAGTTTTTGATTTTTTTTTTTTTTTAATTTATCTGCTGGTTGAATTTCCAAATGTTTCCATTGTCTTGTAGGTGGGAGCTGAATCTAAATCTTCCTTGTGGTGACAGGAACCCAATTAATTGAGCCATGTATATTGACTCCCAGGGTCTTCTTGAGTAGAAACCTGGAGTTACGAACTTGCACTAGGGATAGAGCCCAGGTGTTCCAATACCTAACATGTGTACTAGCAGGCATCCTAACCAAAAGTGTACTGCCTGCCTCCCTCACATACTTCGCTTTATTGTCTTTTATCTGGTTAATGAGTAGAGATGTTAAGTCAGTCCGTACATGGGATGCTTTTGGTTGTCTGTTGTGGTTAGGTATGGTCTCTTGGTTAGGGATCCTATGATTGCTAGGCATTGTTCCAATTGTTGGACCATTGCTTGAACAAAATGTACAGTTGTTATGGGACCTGCAATTAGGATAGTTCCATTCAGCTGTTTGTGAGACCTTCAGCCAGTATGTTCTTGATATTTTTAAATTTTATGCCTTTGAGAATATTTATGTGAATATATTTTAAATCTTTTTTAGATCATACATTTTGAAAGTTCTTAGCATGAAAAGCCCTCTTATACAAGCTTCACATGTCAGATTTCAACAAACTTTATGTTCCCCTGTATTTATTAATCCTACATTGTAAATGGATCTCAGATTTTAAGATGAAATATGTCTGTTTAGATGGAGTATGTTATAAAATTATGTGTCCGGTTTCTCAAAGTTTAGAGTCGTACAAACAAGAACTTAGAGTAACCTCATGAAATAACAATTTCGTCAGTAATTGTAACATCACTGTGTAATTGTTTTAAGCAGAAGTAATTTACAGATATTTAATTAGAATTTACTTGATCAATATTTTGTGCTCCATTGTAGGTATCTTTTTAATGATGCTGAGGTAAAGCCTTTTGATTCTGCTCAGCTTGCTTCAGAATGTTTTGGTGGAGAGATGACGGTAAGTTTTATTCAGAAATTATAAATTATTTTTCAGTGCCTTGTCATCTCATAAGATTTGATATCAGGGTCACTTCTCTTGTAATTACTATGATTAAAATATGTATTATTTATTAGAAGATTACTACATTAACAGTATAAGCAAGAACTGTAAACATTTACTGTTTTTTTTTTTAAGATTTATTTATTTTTGCTACAAAGTCAGGTATACAGAGAGGAGGAGAGACAGAGAGGAAGATCTTCCGTCCATTGATTCACTCCCCAAGTGAGCCGCAACGGCCAGAACTGAGCCGGTCCTAAGCCAGGAGCCTCTTCGAAGTCTACCACACGGGTGCAGGGTCCCAGGGTTTGGGGCATCCTCTGCTGCTTTCCCAGGCCACGAGCAGGGAGCTGGATGGGTCGTGGGGCCACTGGGATTAGAGCTGTGCCCATTTGTGATTCCAGCAAGTTCAAAGCAAGGATTTTAGCCACTATGATACTACGCCGTGCCCAAAAATATGCTGTTTTTTGTCTTCAATTTGATTAACAAGATATACTTAGAAATAGAAAGCTAACGGGAAATGCGATATGCCACAAACGTTATAATTTGATAAATTGTTTACTAATGAACTTTAGAACTAGAGTACAGAGATATTACTTTATACTGATATATCAGTATATATAGTTATATATATTTTTGACATATAGTTATATAGTTTTTGACAAAATATTTGATTTAGGCCAAGCTTTAAAGATTGTTCCTTTAGTACTTATATGTAATTCAAGCAGCAACCTCGATAATGCCATTTGCAAGATAGAGGAGAAAACATTTCTATTACATAGTGAAGGCATTAAGAAAAGAAAATTGGGTTGCACCATGATTGTAACTGCTTTCATTTTCACTAGGCAGTGTGTATAGCATAATACCAGTTTTTCAAAAGTACCCTCTTGGTGGTAGGCATTGAGGAATGACGGAATGATGCTCAGCTTTGTCTCATAGCAAAGTATCTGACTTTTTTTTTTTAAAGATTTATTTATTTTTATTGGAAAGGCAGATACACAGAAAGGATCTTCCATCTGATGGTTCACTCCCCAAGCGGCACAGAGAGGATCTTCCATCTGATGGTTCACTCCCTGCACTGCTCTGATCTGAAACCAGCAGCCTGGTGCTTCTTGTGGGTCTCCCACATGGGTACAGGATCCCAGGGCTTTGGACAATCCTCTGCTGCTTTCCTAGGCCTGAAGCAGGGAGCTGGATGGGAGGCGGGGCTGCCCGGATTAGAACTGGAGCCCATATGGGATACTGGTGCTTTTGAGGCTACCGTGTCAGGCCTAAAATATCTGACTTCTATCCCAAGCTTCCATTGCTTACTCCAGCTTTCTGGTTTTTTATTTTGTTTTTAAGATTTAATATTTGTGGGCCGAGCGTGATAGCATAATGGTTAAGGTCCTTGCCTTGAATGCACCAGGATCCCATATGGGTGCCGGTTCTGGTCCCAGAAGCCCCGCTTCCATCCAGCTCCGTGCTCATGTCCTGGAAAGGCCGTGGAGGACAGGCCCAGGCTTTGGGACCCTGCAACATGTGGGAGATCCGGAAGAGGCTCAAGGCTCCGGGCTTTGGATTGGCTTGGCTTTGGCAGTTGCAACTGCTTGGAGAGTGAATCATACGAGGATCTTCCTCTCTCTCTCTCCTCCTCTCTGTATATCTGACTTTCCAATAAAAATAAATAAATCTTTAAAAACGAACAAGATTTGGGCCTGGCGGCATGGCCTAGAGGCTAAAGTCCTCGCCTTGAACGCCCCGGGATCCCATATGGGCGCCGGTTCTAATCCCGGCAGCTCCACTTCCCATCCAGCTCCCTGCTTGTGGCCTGGGAAAGCAGTCGAGGACGGCCCAATGCATTGGGACCCTGCACCCGTGTGGGAGACCTGGAAGAGGTTCCAGGTTCCCGGGATCGGATCGGCGCAGCACCGGCCCGTTGCGGCTCACTTGGGGAGTGAATCATCAGACAGAAGATCTTCCTCTCTGTCTCTCCTCCTCTCTGTATATCTGGCTGTAATAAAATGAATGAATCTTTAAGAAAAAAACGAACAAGATTTATGTATTTATTATTCTAAAGTCAGATTTACAGAGAGGAGGAGAGACAGAGGGGAAGATCTCCTTTGCGCTAATTCATTCCTCAAGTGGCCGCAATAGCCAGAGCTAAGACTGTCTGAAGCCAGGTGTCACGATCCTCTTCCGGGTCTCCCATGCGGGTGTAGGATCCCAAAACTTTGGGCCGTCCTCGACTGCCTTCCCAGGCCACAAGCAGGGAGCTGAGAAGGAATCTGAGCCGCTGGCTTAGTAGCAGAGCCCATAAGGGATCCTGGAGTGTGCAAGGCGAGGACTTTAGCCTCTTGGCTACCCCGCCAGGCCCAACCTCAAGTTTGTTAAAGTAGATTCTGAGAGCCAGCAGTGGTAGCTCAAAGTGATCAGTTTCATGCCATTCATGTGGGATACCTGGATTGAGTTCCTGACTTTTTGCTTCTTCCCCAGTCAAAATGGGGAGTAATTCATCAAATTGTAGCATTCTCTCTTCTTTCTACCTCTCAGGTAAATAAAACACCCCATGGCACCTCACAGCTTAATGTTTGTCATCTGTGTTTTATAACTGGACCAGATGGATTTTTAATTTTAATAAAATTTATTGTGAAACAGCTCTATACAAGCCTTCCAGATTTTTTAATTTCTTGCTTCTCTTCTGTTTTGAGTGGTAATGTAAAACTAGTCCAACTGGTAACAGTATGGAAATAGGTGAAAGAAGCAAATACTAGTTAACAGTTGAACCATCACTGAACTAGTTGCTTTTCAAGGCACTATTGTTAAGACATTTCCTTTTAAAAATTAAGAAAAGGAAAGTAGAAACTTTGCAAGGCTCCTTCACAAGGTAAATTTTTGTTGTTATTTTTGATGTTTGCCTAGTTGATCAGGGTCGGAAGGATAGATTTTTTTAAATTGCAGGTCCATTAGTTTTATATATCTTATGGTAAACTACCTTGAAAAAAGCTTTGACTCCTTTTTTTCCCAAAAAATTTCTGCCTCTGTACCCCTTTATGCTGTCCATAATGCTGCTTTTCTGCTTCCCTTAATTTTTGTTATTGTTTTCTTTTCTGTGACAGCCTACCTGGAGTTCTCCAGAATTGCCAATATTATCTTCATTCCTACTCATTTGACATGTCATCATCAGTATACCAGAAACGCTACTTCTGAATTTTTCCGTATCATTTAGTTCCACCTCTCTTGGTCTTACAGTCTTATACTCAAATTCCAGCTATTTGCTGAATGTTTCCCATGTTTTACTGACTTGTCAGTCTCTTTCATTGCTCTTACTGTCATGTTTGTAGTGTCTTGGTTTGACAGATTGTTTTGACACTTTCTACCTTGTCATCAACCAACTGTATAGTTTAATGAGTATGTGGACAAATCTGTTTCATTTGTAAAAAGTCTTAACTTTCAAGCACAGTTTAGTTTTTGAGGGATTGATCGTGATACATATGGATATTATTTTGAGATCCCAAATTATGGATCCATGCCTATGGAGTACTTTAAGAGTCTTCTCATATGACATTGAACATACACAGTTCACAGTTTCTGTTTCTAATTATTACTTTTATAGAAATTAGAACCAGACCAACTGTTCCTTTGCCACACCTTCTTTTGTTTTTACTTCCCTGATAGTTATCTTTTTGGGCTTGATGTAATTATATTCGGTCTTCACAATTTCATATCAGAAATGATTTAGGACATAACATAAAGCACATAGGATGTCTGTGAATGCTATGTGTATGTGATAAGTATAAAACTCGTGTAATATATAAAGTAGTTCTGTATAAGTATCCTGAGTTTAATTTTTTTTTTAAAGAAGGAAAATTTTTGTTCTTTCAAACAGACCAAGACGTATGATTCTGTTACAGATAAATTTATGGATTTCTCCTTTGAAAAGGTAATCTTAGTTTTAATATGGTAATTGGTTTTGTTTTACATTGTCTGTTACTTTTGGATAATTATAATTGTAAATGAAAATACACCCTTTTTTGGTCTTTTAAAGACTCACAGTGCGTATATGCTGTTTTATAAACGCATGGAACCAGAAGAAGAAAATGGAAGAGAATACAAATTTGATGTTTCGTCAGAATTACTAGAGGTATGTGATTTTCATAGTAACCACAGTTTAAATGTATGTGTTTTTCTAAAAAATTATATAGATGTCAGCAAAAATCCCTTCACCGAAATAAATAAATCAGACATGATAATTTTAGGGGTATACTTTTAGTTAAACTGACATAAACAAGTGAGTAAAATTAAGAAAGAAAAAGTAGAAGATGTTTATTGATGAGGAAAAGAAAGATTAAGAAAGTAAAAAGCTCACACAAAGTGAGCTAGCAAGTACTTATATGAGTGATAATGTTCTGATAGATTCTAAAGTGTTTTGCAATATATATGTACATTCAGTTATATCATTAATTGAAATGCACTTGTAGTGTATTTTATGTATTTGAAACTTAAAATGCACCTCACTTGTGGTTAAGATTCTTTTTTGCCTCAGTATAAATGATGATAGTATTTAATAGTGTTATGGTTTTATTATAAACTCAGCCTTATGATACAAGAAGTGGTTCTTCAGAAAGGGAATGAATAAATACCTGATAAATCTGCTTACTATTTGGGAAAAACAGTTCTTAGGACACTATTGTCATAAATCCTTAAAATTAACTGGATTTTGTTCCCCCAATATTTTTAGTTTGTATCTTGCCTACCCATATGTTAATGGTGTAAAGCCAAGGATATGATCTTTAAACTCTGTGAATTGAATTCATGAGGAAAGTTGGATGCTTCTGATAATAGATAGCTGGATTCACTAAATTTAAAGCTGTTCAGCTCATCTGTTGTTTCAATTACCATCGTAGCGACAAATAAAATAGTTTATGTATGCAAGGCTTTTTCCAGAATATTCAGGTAACTATAAACCAAAGTTGGTTGTGTTTATTTGTTTGAAAGGCAGAGTGACAGATGTTCCATCGCATCTGCTGACTCATTCTCCAAATGCCCTCAAAAGCCAGACCTAGTCATGCCAAAGCTAGGAGACAGGAAATACATCCAGTCTCCCAGGTCAGTGGCAGTGACACAAGTACTGCAACTGCCTTTTAGGGTGCAATTAGCAGAATGCTAGGTCTGATAAGAAGGTAGGACTTGATCCCGGGCACTTTGATACAAGATGAGGCAAATGAAGCTGCAGTTAAATGTGCTGAAAAAACAGCACATGACAGGCAGCTGGACGACTCATAAAACGTAACTGAACCGCCCACTGGATGATCAAGTGACAGAGAGGAGGAGAAGAAGATATACAGAGAGGAGAAGAGACAGAGACGATCTTCCATCCACTGATACTCTCCACAAATGACCACAGCGGCTGGAGCTGAGCTGATCCAAAGCCAGGATCCAAAAGCTTCAAGGTCTCCCCATGGGTACGGGGGCTCGAAGTTTTGGGCCATCTTTGATTGCTTTCCCAGGCCACAAAGAGGCAGTTGGATGGGAAGCAGGGCTGCCGCGACATACAAGCTGAGGACTTTAGCCATTAGGCTACCCTGGCGATCCCAGGGGCATGGTTTCTTATGGGGCTGAAGCGCTAAAGGGGCATTGGAGCTGGCAGCAACCACAATACACTGGAAACCATGAATGGAATCTTTAAACAGACGCTCCACAGGCTATAGGAATTCTCATAAAGCTGTGCTTACATAAAACACAATATTCTTGATGCTGATGCAGTAGCATAGTACATTGATCCGCTGCAGTTGTGGCATCCCATATGTGCATCGGTTCATGTCCTGGCAGCTCCATTTCCCACTTGTGACCTGGGAAAGCAGTAGAGGATGGCTCATGTCCTTGGGACCTGCATGGGGTACCCAGAAGAAGCTGGCTTCAGATCAGCTCAATTTTGATCTTTTCATCCATTTGGAGGGTAAACCAGCAGATGGAATACCTGATTCTCTCCTGTCTCTGTAAAATTTGCCTTTCAAATAAGAATAAATATTGTTTTCAAAAATTGCTGGGAGGACTTCATTCACTATAGTGTAATAATTTTTTATTTAGACCTACCCTGTTGGCTCCATACACTGTTCAATGCAATATAAAAATCCAGTGTAAAATAATGAGACAGGCATTTGACCTACCAGTTAAGATATTCCAGTCTCCCATATTGGAGTATCTGGTTTGGGCTCTGGTTCTGGCTTTTGCTTCTAGCTCCATACTAGTGCAGTCCTTATGAGGAAGTGCTGATGACTTGTTCATTGGACTGCTGTCACCCTAGTAGGACACTTGGATTGAATTTCCAGCTCCCAGTTTTTGTCCCATTGGTGTTGGAGACATATGGAGGGATGACTCAACAGATGGGATAGTTAGGGGTGTATGTGTGTGTGTGTGTGTTTCTCAGAAAGCAATAACTGAGTGTGATGGCAACCAGGAGTCTTCCATACCCTAGATGGAAAAGCAGATAATGACGACCAGAAGAGGTGCTTAGACATAATGGAAACAAAATTCACAGTACTAAAGCTAAAGCTCAGTGCGGGCTAGAAACAGCAAGTTTGGACTAGGCATTCCCTTGCTGTGAAAATGTAGTGGATGGGCCCGGCGGCATGGCCTTGCGGCTAAAGTCCTCGCCTTGAAAGCCCCGGGATCCCATATGGGTGCCGGTTCTAATCCCGGCAGCTCCACTTCCCATCCAGCTCCCTGCTTGTGGCCTGGGAAAGCAGTCGAGGACGGCCCAAAGCTTTGGGACCCTGCACCCGCGTGGGAGACCCGGAAGAGGTTCCAGGTTCCCGGCATCGGATCGGCGCGCACCGGCCCGTTGCGGCTCACTTGGGGAGTGAAACATCGGATGGAAGATCTTCCTCTCTGTCTCTCCTCCTCTCTGTATATCTGACTTTGTAATAAAATGAATAAATCTTTAAAAAAAAAAAAAAGAAAATGTAGTGGATAAGATGCCAGTGTACTGTCAGGTAGTCCTCAAGGCTTTGGCTTTTAGCTTCTTCTGGCCTGTAACTGCTCAGGAAAGCAGGCCATTCAGTGTGTGACTTCTGAAACATTGCTGAACAAAAACTCTAATAGTTGATTATAAGCTCTGGCTCTGAATTAGTATAGTGACCTGGAGAAGCAAGTTGAAATGGGTTAAAATCTTTAATGAAAGATTAAACATGGGATCAGGTTCTTAGCTTAAAATGAACCTGCTGTCTAAAATTGCAGAACCTACACACAAGTAGAAGGTTGAGAAAGACAAAAAGTAATCAAAACATGAGTTTATTCTCGATGAAAATAATGAAACTGACAAAGCATGTTAGAGCAAGAGCATAATCTCTTTCTGATAAGCAATTGGTAAAATGTAATAAAGCATTGTCATATCTAATGTTAAGTTTTTTTCTTCAGTGGATTTGGCATGACAACATGCAGTTTCTTCAAGACAAAAACATTTTTGAGCATACATATTTTGGGTAAGTTACGTAAATTTAGTCGTAGATTTTTTTTGATGTAGTTTTATGAGTTTTACTCTATAAGCATCTCAAGTTATGCTGTTTCAATTCCAGGTTTATGTGGCAGTTGTGTAGTTGCATTCCCAGTACGTTACCAGATCCCAAAGCAGTGTCCCTAATGACAGCAAAGGTAATATATAATTCCACATAATTTTATCGAATTGCATTACTTTAAAAAAACTAAGTTACTTTTGTGTGATTTTTGTCTTTCAGTTAAGCACCTCCTTTGTCCTGGAGACATTTATTCATTCAAAAGAAAAGGTATGTATTTTGTTTTTTTCATAATTATGCAATGTTTGTTATCTTTGATTGTGTTAACTTTGGCTCAAAAATGCTTGAGCCTTGATTGAGTTTCTTTTTCTTTTTTAGCCCACAATGCTTCAATGGATTGAACTGTTGACCAAACAATTTAATAATAGTCAAGCAGCTTGTGAGGTGAGGTAACAGATTCAATACACTACACTCTTTAAGATTGCTTTGGCAGACAAATTTATTTCAATAAATATTGGGGGGGGGTTTAATTACTATATTTTTTAATCTTTACGTAGTTAATTTCGGTAAAAACGGTTCAAGGGCTATAGGGAAGTGGGTAAGACTATTATTTCCATATTGTTTCCTTCATGTATCTGAGGTAAAGGGGGTTATTGAGGGAGAAGTCCCACCCTGTTTTCCACCCACCCCAAGTCCCGGATGTGGGGCATGCTCTGAGATACTTGCTTAAGTGGTTTTGATAGTTCACCAGTTATGAATTGCTGCCATTTTCACCACTCCAAGCACGATGAGATCGTTGAAGAATCCACTGATTGACATAGTCCATCATAGAGTCTCCATTTGCCCAGTATTTGTCTGCCAGCATATAGCTGAGGTGGTTGATTGACTTGTTCTTTCTTCTTTCTTTTCTTGGTTAGGGTTCTGAGTTCGCCATTGCGATTAGGGAGATCCCCAAAGAAACTTTGAGTTATTCCCAAACCAGATTCTTGTATGTACTAGCAAGCACAGGGCCTGGCACAGTCCATCTCCCCGATCAGCTGGTGGTTGCAGTTGCTGGGTTGGTACTGTTTTCCAGGCCTGTCTTCTTCCACTGGAACCAATGGGTGTTGCAGTCCAGCCTGCTTCTGCTCAGGACATACTCGCCCCTCACATCAACCAGTGGGAGCTGCAGCCTAGTCGGAGCGACCCACAATAACTCCCACCAGGCACACCCCCTACCCTGGTTTGCTAGTATGTGCAGCAGACTAGTCCAGTCTGTCCCACATCCCATTTGGCTCTGGTACATGTCAATGAGTATTGAAGCTTAGTTCCACCTAACCAGCTCAACTCTCCAGCCCTCACGGATGTTGTTGAGTGCCTCTTTGTCTAGCCACCCCAGCCCCCATCCTAGTTTTTGTGCCCTCAGTGGGAGTAGTTACCCAAGAGGGAGGAGCCCACTATTTCCCTCCCGGGTCTCTCTGTCCCGGTTTATGCACTCTTCCGGTGGTTCTTTGGTTTGCCTTGACAGAATTAGCCCCCAGTGCCAGCTTCTGCCAGCTGATGCTGTGGCTAAGCCCAAACAACCCTCATCCACTCTAATTTATGCTTGCACCGGTAGGAATAATCAGCCCAGTCTGGCTTTTCCCTAATCTATTCCACATGTGGCGCACAGGTGTTGTAGCCCTGCTTAGTCTGGTCTGTCCCCATCCCAGCCCACGCTCTCCAGTGGGAGTAGCTGTCTGGCAAGGGGACCACCCCCTTAATCCCACTGCCGGCTCTGCCCCCTCCCTTCCTGGTTCTCATGTGTGCTGGTTGGGTGCTGCAGTCACATCTAGTACAGGCAACCTCACCCTGGCATTCCATATTGTGCACTGGTTTTTGTTGCGACCAAACCTGGCTCGACCCACACTCTGTTCTGGTGTTCGGATTTGCCAGTGGATGGCATGAACTGATTCAGCCTGGTCTGCCCCCGACCCATGCCAAATGTATGCCAGTGGGAAACTTTCCATGGCCTATTCTGGGCTGTTTCCTATCATGCTTCTTGTGCTTACCTGCCGGATCTGTGTTCTGCCAAAGGAGTTGCCTAGGCTCCTCCATCAGAACCCCTCCCAGTGCCAGATTTTGCGCATACCAGGGGGTCCATGAGCCAGCCCTACTCAGTTTACCTCCTGTCCTAGCAGGAACAGTGGCTTTTCTTGGCTGGCTTTCAACCCATTCTGGTTGTTGTTGTTCGATGTTTCAGCCCAGCCACGGCTCGTCCATACCCACATACACCACATATGGCTCAGTAGGGGCTGAGACCTAGCCTAGTCCGTCCCACATCTACCCTGGTCCTCCAGGGCCCCAGACGGCATTGGGGTCTGGCCTGGCCTGGTGCATCCAGTCCCACTCCACACTTGTGCCAAGGGAGACTACAACTGTTTCCTAGTGGAACACAGCCCCCATTCCAGCACACGCACCCCTTGGTGGGAACCTCAACCCAGTTAGGGTGTCCCCTTAGCTCCCCAACCAGGCCTGTTCCCAGCCATAGATCGCATGCATGCCAGTGGTTGCTCTGACTCAACTTGGTTCAGTCCCTCACTTGTCCTGGCCTCTGCCTTAGACACTGTGGCTTAGCGTCCTTGACTGGCGTAGAGCAGTAGGTGCAAAAGCCTAGCTTGCCATGACCTGTGCTCCATCGTGGTTTCTAGTTTCGCTTGTAGGCTGAGGTTTGCTCAGTCCTGCCCAGTACATCCTGTTCCATTACCAATTTACACATTAGCCAACTGTTGGAGCTACTTTGCCCAGTTTGTCCGACCCCCAGGTCTGGACCACATGTTCACTAGCGGGAGCTATGACTCGCCAGGGGAGTTTCCCTAGTTCCTCCACTTGATCACCTCCTAGACCCAGTTCTCATACATGCCGTTGGGTTTTAGGCCAGTGCCCGGCATAGTCTGGCCTTCCATTTGGCCATGTATGAGCTGGTGAATGTTGCAGCCTGGCCAACCCCACACCCTATTCAGGATGCATCTGGGTGCTGCTGCCTTGACCAGCCCTGACTGTTGTGGGTTCCTTTACCTGTGATTGATGGCAGGCTCCCTGGTCACACCTGACTTAGTCCATCACCACCCAAACTCTTGAGCTAACCAGTGGGGCTTGAATTTCCACAGGGTGTGGCCCACACATCCCCCATAGAATCTACCCCCGGATATGGTTCTCGAGTGCTTGTTAATGTTATGGCCCTGCCTAATGTGACCCGTTTCCTGATCCATCATCATGTCAGGTAAAAGGATATCCTACTGGACAAGCCCAACCCTTAGCTTTTGCATGAACTGGTGTTCGATGCTCAGCATGGTTCAGTGATTACAAGTTCTTCAAAGGAAGAGTTACAGTCATTGGGTATCTTTAGGATTGACTCAGATCCCAGAAGCACAGTGGGATCAACCTGGAGCTATCTAAGCAGCGATTCAAAGAACCAAAACCCCAGAGCTCCCCGGCCGGGCGGCCAGCACGCAAAGCCTGGCGCCAAATGGTGCACTGGCTGCCCAAGGACAGGTCACCAGGTGCACATGGTGGCTGGAGTCGGGATCCAAGCAAGATGCCCCATCCTGAGGCCCACCAGCAGCTGGGAAGCTGCCAGAAGTTTAAACCCCAGGCCTAAGGTCCCGCCCCTCCCCAATCCCATTCAACGCCCAGTGAGGGCAGTGGGTAGGTCCCGGACCTACCCATTCACAGAGACTTCTCCCCTCGGTGTACTTACCCCGAAGGAAGCAGCCCCCCGAACCCAGGCAGGCGCGGGGACAGCTCATCAGGTGCACATGGTGGCTGGCGTCTGGGTTCCGAGCAAGACGCCCCATCCTGAGGCCCACCAATAAATATTGGTTTTTAAGTTATTGAAGAATCCTTATGTTTTTAAGATTTCTCAAATTATGGAAATTACAGGAAGTTTAAAAAGACTACAACTGCTTTATTGAAATATAATAAAATTGCATTTAATATATGTTTAACGATTTAATATACATAGTAGTTGTGAAATTTTTACTAGCATCAAACTTATATATCAATTACTACTTAACTTGCGTATGTGCTGGGAACACTTAAAAATCTCCTAGTGATGGTATCGGTTCAGGGCTGGTAAAGCTGCTGCAAATGCTTTGGCTGCTGTTACCCACATGGGAGACCTGAAAGAAGCTCTGGGCTCCTAACTTTGGCCTGGCTCAGCCCTAGCCAAAATACCTATCTGGGGAGTACAGACGGAAGGTCTTTGTCTCTCCATCTCTCCCTCTCTCTGTGTCTAACTTTGAAATAAATCTTTTATTATTATTATTATTATTATTATTATTATCATCATCATCATCATCATCTTATGATACAATTCCATAGGCCCTGGGATTTCTCTTTTCCTCTTCCCAAGTCTGCCTACCCCCTTCCCCCACCCAACGAAGTTCACCTATATTATTACTATAGTGTAGTTCTTCATGAACAGTCATATGTACATCATTGTGGGCATGGACAATGAAAAAGAATCCAGCATCCTATTGTCAAGATATAGTTAACATTTTCATTGGGAGTCCATCTTTGATCTGCAAGCAGAAATGCATGCTGCATTCTATCCTCTTATCTGAATATGGTAGTCTCCATTATAGGTGCTTGCAAGGATCTGGTTACTTGATTCATTTGCTGCCTTCCAAGGTGTATGTGATGGGATGGAGTGGGGACTCAAACATAGGCACCAGTATAATGGAAACAGGCTTTCCATTCACCATCTTGTTGTTATTAGGATTTATGTAGTTAACTGTCCATCTGTCTATGTCCATTTAAAAGGAAAAGTTACAGAAAGAAAGGGTGAGGCAGAGAGGTCTTCCATCTGCTGATTTACATACCAAAAACCTCAGTAGCTTGGAGTGTGCTGAACCAGAGCCAGAATTCTGAAACTATCCAGGTCCCCATGTAGGTGTAGGGGACCCCGAGTACCTGGGCCATCTTTCACTGCAGGCTTACTATCAAGGAGCTGGATTGAAGTAGACCTTCTCAGACTGGAACTGTAACCCATATGGAATGCAGGTATTATAGGCAGCAGCTTAGCTCCCTGTGCTACAACGCAAGGCATCGCTGTATCATGTATCCGTAAGCACAGTTTACACTAATGGATGAGAGCTTTTAAAAATGTGTACCACAATGCCATTTATTCCCAGCAAATTTGAAAGTGATTCCTTCGTGTCAGCTAATACCCATCCTGCAGATTTTGTCTTAACTTTCTCAAAAAAAACTTTTTCCCTGTTTGAATGAATTAATATTTGAGGTGAGGTCCACATTTTGTGTTTGTCTTTGAAGTCTTCCATCCACAAAAGCACTTTGGTTTTTTGGCCTGGAATCTGTTCTGTAGGCTTTTCCACAACCTGGTTTGATTGATTGCATGTTCTTATATCTAGCATGCTGCTCCTCTTTTCCATTTTCTTTTCATGGCTGTTTGAGAAATTCAGAGAGTCACACATAATTAGATCCAAAAAATTTTTTCACAGAATAGAAGTGAATCATTCTGAAATCATGTTGGACTGTAAGATTTCGTGTTGCAGCACTATGAGGAGTAGGAAGGAAGCAGTACTCCATGGTATTATGGTAAAGATTTAGTTTGCCATTAAGCAACGTGTGTGTTACAGTTCAATTGGTATCCATGGAATTGGGTAGTAAGGTGTGGCATTTACTAGTATTTTAAATCTTGGACCTGTAACAATTAGAGAAGCTTTTCTGGTAAGACTTTAATAATTGAACCACCAGCTGGAAATAGTCTTAATCAATTTTTATCCTATTTAATGAGTACTGTTTGTTAAAATCATGTTTTATTTTCTTACAGTGGTTTTTAGACCGAATGGCTGATGATGACTGGTGGCCGATGCAGATACTAATTAAGTGTCCTAATCAGATTGTGAGACAGGTAAGGAAAAATAATTTGAGAGAGAAGCTGATTATTCTGAATTTGCCTTTGAGTATGTTTTTTTAACTAGCTTGGCAGAGAGTTCCAAAAGATCTACTTCATTTCACAGACTCTCTTAACATCAACCATCTCTAGACCAGGAGTCAAAATTATGCTTATTTTCTATAATATTGGAAGATACTTTTTTTTAATCTTCGCTGGATGCTTTATTCATTGTATTGATTTCAGATCTTTAGAGTACTATACTGTAAGGGCCCAGAAAAGTGAATAGGAGGTGACTCATTGCTGTGACACTAGTTGAATTGTCAATGAATTCATTCTCTCTACATCATTAGAAAACTAAGACAATGAAAATTGAAATTTATAATCACTTATATGGAATCCAGATATAGTTTGAATTATGCTACATTTTAGTCATTATTGAGAACATAGCTCTTGTATTAAGTCACTTTCAAAGTATCCGGTTTGTTGGTTTATTGTGCATTCAGATTTGTAGCCATCACCACTAATTATCTTTAGAACTTTGATCTACTTAAAAAGAAGCCACATAACTGTTAACATTTACGTTTTCTCTCCTTTCTCATTATCCAACACTAATCTTTCTTCCTCTATGGATTTTCCTTATTTCACCTTTCCATATGCTCATACAGTATATGATCTTATAATATAGCACTTGTTTCTTTGGACATACATTCTGTTTTCCTTCAGTTATATACTGGAAAGTGGAGTTGCTGGGTCTTGTGGTTGATCATTCATTTTTGACAATTGCAGGTTTACTAAACAATTTTCATGGAAACTAGACCATGTTACACTCTTCCCAGTAGTATAGAAGAGTTCCATTTTGCTTTTGTCTTTTTTATTTTAGCCATCATAGTAAAAATGAACTGTATCTTAACAGAGGTTTTGGTAGTGATACCAAACATTTCGTGTGTGTATTCACCATTCATGTATCTGGGTTTTTTTTTTTTTTTTTTTTTTTTTTTAAGATTTGTTTGGGGAGGACGGTCCTGTGGCATAGTAACCTAAGCTGCTACCTGGAGTGCCAGCATTCCATATTGGTGCCGGTTTTAGGCGGCTACTCCATTTCCAAACCAGCTCCTTGCTGATAGCCTGGGAAAGTAGCAAAGGACAGCTCAAGTGCTTGGGCAACTATACCCATGTGGGAGACCCGGAAAAAGCTCTTGGCTTTTGATCAGCTTGGCTCTAGCCATTGTGGCCATTTGAGGGGTAAAGCAGATAGAAAATATTCGTATCCTGTTCTCTATAACTTTGCCTTTAAAATAATAAGAAGACTTACTTGTTTGGAATTCATAGTTAGAGATGAATGGATAATCTACCATCCATTGGTTTAATCCCCAGAATACTTTGTTAGCTGCGGCCAGGCCAGGCCAGGCCAAAGTGAAACAAGAAGCTTCTTTCAGATCTTTTGCCAGGCTTGGGCAAGCCGGAAGCCAGGAGCTTCTTCCAGGTCATCCATTTGGCTATAGAAAGGCCAGTCATCTTGCTCTGCTTTCCCATGTGCAGTGAGAAGAAGCTAGATCAGAAGTACAACAGCTGGTGGGCCCAGTGTGGTAGCCTAGTGGTTAAAGTCCTTGCCTTGCACACGCTGGAATCCCATATAGGCACCCGTTCGTGTCCCAGCTGCTCTACTTCTGACTTCCTGCTTGTGGCTTGAGAAAGCAGTAGAGGATGGCCCAAGGCCTTGAGACCCTGCACCTGCATGAGAGCCACTTGAGGAGTGAATCAGTGGGTGGAAGATCTTTCTCTCCTTCTCTCAGTAAATCTGACTTTCCAATGAAAAATGAATAAATGTGTTTTTTTCTTTTTAAAAAGATGGAACAGCTGGATTCAAAACCAGTATCCATATAGGATACTAGCATTGCAGACAGTGGTTTACACTACGATGCCAGTTCTGATATCTGTATGTCTTCCTTAGAGATTTCCATTCATTTTAAGCTATGCATCTTTTGAAGAAACTTAAATCATACTTTTTTCTCCTGGCCATTTACCCTCTAGTAAGCAGCGTTCCTACCTCATTCTACTCCTCTGATAGAAGTAAATAGCGACACTGCTTTCTCTGTACCTTCACTGGCTAAGAGGGTTTCATGAAGCTTTGTTTTTAGTCATTTGCATTAGCCAAGCTGCAGGTGGTTGGATTCTCCCCCTGCCCATCGTAAAACTATATGTTGTTTAGTACTAACTGCCTCTTTTAGGTTTGTGGTTGAGACTCCAAGCTTTAGAATGTCAAGATAAAATATGAATGTGCGCAAAATATGAATGGATGGCATTGATTTTAAACCTTGTTAATTTTGTGTGTCTTTATTACCTGATAGCACTTGACTCTTGGATTATTACATCTTCACAGATGTTTCAGCGTTTGTGTATCCATGTGATTCAGAGGCTGAGACCTGTGCATGCTCATCTCTATCTACAGCCAGGAATGGAAGATGGGTAAGAAGTACTTTTTGAACATTTAATTTCCAAGTATTTTGATGATCTATCTACAAAATATTTTTTGGTATTAGCGCAGAAATCATTTCTTATGTTGGAAAGTCAGACAAAGGAAGAGAGAAGTTGATGTTGCAACTAAGTATATGGCTTAATTTTTATGACTGGATTGATTTTGCTGGTGTCAATTATACTGCAGCTCCTTGTGACTGACACTCTCCTAGCAATCAGTGGGATGGATTTCGGGAACAGTTGGGTGCAGAACAAGTTACCAGTTAGTGTGCCCACATGCCCTGTCAGAGTACCTGGTTCAGGTCCTGCCTGTGTTTCTGGCCCACCTTCCTGCTATTGTACAACAGATGTTGGCTTAAATAATTGGGTCCCTCAGGTTAGCCTCTCCCAGCCCCCGCAGTGTAGACATCTGAGGAGTTAATCCCTTATTATTCTCTTTGCCTTTGAAAAAAATGAAAATAAAAGTTTATAAAAGTCACATTTTATTCTCTTTCTAGATCAGATGATATGGATGCCTCAGTAGAAGATATTGGTGGTCGTTCCTGTGTCACTCGATTTGTGAGGACTCTGTTATTAATAATGGAACATGGTGTAAAACCTCACAGTAAACATCTTACAGAGTACTTTGCCTTTCTTTACGAATTTGCAAAAATGGGTGAAGAAGAGGTGAGGTTATATGTTGTTTATTTCTGGGGTTATGTACCTGTTTTCAGCATTTGGAATTTATTTTTTATTTTTTATTATTTTTCAGAGCCAGTTTTTGCTTTCACTACAAGCCATATCTACAATGGTACATTTTTACATGGGAACCAAAGGACCTGAAAATGTAAGTGTAATTTTTTTGAAAGTTTGATTTTTATTGGAAAGGCAGATTAATAGAAACATCTTCCATCCACTGGTTCACTTTCCCAAATGGCTGCAGTGACCCGAGCTGGGCTGATCAGGAGACAATAGCTTCCTCCACATCTTCCATGTGAGTACAAGTTTCCAAGGTCTTGAGCCATCCTCCACTACTTTCCTAGGCCATAAGTAGGGAACTGGATAGGAAGTGGAGCAAACAGGACACTCATTGGTGTCTATAAAGTGCTATTAGATTATGTTACAGGTCTATCATTGGTTGATGTAATTCGTATTTAAAGGAGTATAATGGTCTCCCACGTGGTTGGTAGAAGCCCCAAGTGCTTTGCTGTCTTGTTGCCTTCCTGGGCATGTTAATAGAGAGTTAGATTGGAAGTACAGCAGTCAGGACTAAAACTGGCACTCGCATGAAATGTAGGTATCCTAAGTGACAGCGTAATCCATACCATGGTGCCAGTCCCAATCATAAGATTTTCTCAGTCTCTTACCCTTGTTTGTGTTTTCCAGATTTGTCTGTCTGTTTGAACAGCCCAATTAGAGATCCATCGATTTTTCCATCTGCTGGTTCACTCCCCAAATGGCTACAATGGCCAGGGCTGCACATGGCCATGGCCATGGCCAGGAGCTTCTTCCAGGTGTTCCATGTCAGTGGGCAGGAGCCCAGACACTTAGGCCATCTTCCACTGCTTTCCCAGACACATTAACAGGCAGCTGGATTGTAAATGGAGCACTCCCATGGGGCCGCCAGCTGCCAGCATTTCACATGGTGGCTTAAAGTACAGTGCTGTAACATTGGCCCAGTTTCTTGCGTTTCACAGCCCAAATGAGTATTTCTTCATAATGTCTACTATTTGGATTATGAAACTTCTTTTGGGTAACTAGCATCTTATTAGTACTTTATTAAAGAAGAAATAATGCTTTAGCATAGTCATAATTTTTATTTTGATTAATTTTTCATGGAACATGCAAAAAAAATCTTTAGATTAGGTCATTGTTCTTTCAAGTACTAGCAGTTCAGTTTCATTTGTCTTGAGTGTGGGTTGGATTATTCACATGAGGGTTAGACCTGTCAGAACTTTTTGTCACAATCCATGCTCCTTCCATGATTTGACTACCAGTTAGAAAGTAAATTCCTTTGTTTTCAAGAGAATATTCACGCTGATAACATTGACATTGAATTTTGTTCCTCTTAGCCTCAAGTTGAAGTGTTATCAGAAGAAGAAGGGGAGGAGGAAGAAGAGGAAGAAGATATCCTCTCTCTAGCAGAAGAAAAATACAGGCCAGCTGCTCTTGAAAAGATGATAGCTTTAGTTGCTCTTTTGGTTGAACAGTCTCGCTCAGAAAGGTGAAATGCTTCAACATTCAAATGCTTAAAGCATGTCTGTTTTTATTGTTAATTGTTTAGTCACTCTTAATTCAGTTATTACATAATTTCTTTTGAATAATAACAATGCTATTCATCGACTCATGGTATAAGAATTTCAGTCCTTTTTACTTCTGTTTCATCCCTGAGCTATGTTAGATATAATCATTAAAAGTGCCACAGTAAAATAGCTAGCAAAGTTATATGTGCATTCATCTTTTAACCTAGCAACTCTTGCTTCTAGAGGCCTGTCCAAGAGATATGGAAAGATACGTAGGCAAAACTGTTTCTAGTAGCAAGAATAAAAACAGCCAAATATTCATGAAAAGGAAGCTAGTTAAACTGTTTTCTACTCAGTAGAATGTTATGTACCTGAAGAAAAGAACTTATACAGAGTTTGTGCTACTCTCAGGAAATCTCTAAAGTGCTAAGTGAGAAAAGTAAGTAAGGGAAGGTAATGAGAGAATGCAAATTTAATACAAGCTGCCAGCTAATTATTTGTGGTTTTCTTGCTTGTGAATTCACCTTCTTGCTAATATTTATCATGCCAGAATAAGGGCTTGAGAAGCTTTTGCTGCCACTCAGACCTGCGTGTCTGCAGGGTGATGAAAATTAAGGTGCCTGACATTCTTGCCAAGCTGAGGTCAAACGAAGTGATGACCTCCCTTCCCCTTTTGTTTTTCATACTATAAAGAAATTAGTTTTTCACAGTGTTTGCTGTGTTTTTCACGTGTTTTCTGCTTTTCAGTGGTGATTTTACCGTTTAAGAAGGCACTAAGCACTTTGCTAAAGAATTGTCTTAGCATTGCTAAGCTCAGGAATGGTATAATGTGCCTTAGATTGAAAATATGAGGGTTGAATAATTTTCTGTCTAGGTGTGAGTTATAGTGCTGTGACCAGGAGTTCAGTGTTAATTAGTCTATATGAAATATGGCAGCCTTCAGCAGAAACATACACAAGGTAATGTAGCTGAGAACATCAGCACTAGAGGCTTGCAGGCCAACTCTTCAGTCCCGAGAGTGACGGTTTCACATTTGCTCCATTCAGTGTCTGTAGAGGGTATCTACCAACTATCACAGATTGACTATCAGTCAAAAATATGTTTCTGAGAAATGGTTTCTGTTGGCAATGGGAGGCCAAGGTAGAGGGTGCAGGAATGGAACAGTGTGAATGTTTTGTGTAAATAAGTAAGAAGCACTCCCTAAAAGCCCAAAGCATAGTGAAAAAAAATGAGACTAATGGTATATAAGATACAGCCACTGGAGCGAAATGAAAGTGACTTTAGAACATTAACTATGATTTTCTAATGAAATATACATGAAAGACAAAAACATTGCAAAACTTTCATAAACCACTTATATAGTTACGTTGTTAGTACTATTGAAATTATTCTCAAACTGTTAACATGTATAACTATTAATGTTATTCCCAAGTAAGATTTTCAGGAAAAAAAAACCTGAGATACTAACTAAAGTTGGGGAACACGTTTATAATTTCTTTAAAACTACATTTGGATTGGATATACCAATATGAGTTCATTTTGTATTTTGTCTTAAGTGAACATAAAATGTTATTAACTATCTCTGTTTTCTGAAAAGACCTGGAAACTTTGTCCAACTCAAAATTATTGAGTAGGCCTGGTATCTAAATTATAGTCTCTTGAATCTTATTACCTATTGAAACAATGTGTTCCATGGGAAAATGGCCAGTTTTGGTTCTTGGACAAGAAATTAATGAGCATTTTGGAATTTTTTTCATCTTGGGAAACAGAGGCTATTTTCAGACTGAGAACCAGCTCTCTTAGGGGGATTCTGCTAATCCTGCATGAGACAACTGGAGCATTGATGAAGAACTGCAGAGGACTGGAAATCATGGCACATGTTTTGCATCTGAGTTCAAAATGGTACCTAACGAAAACATGTGAATCTTGTTTGCAACCTTGGAAATGTACTAGGAAATAATCACTATTTTGAAAACTAAGAAATAGACTACTGAGCTAAATGTCCTACTTGTATGAAGCATACCTCGTGGCAACCAACTGTTGAACAAAGAGAAGTTTGTTGTGATGAGCATATTCAAGCAAATAAATGAGCAAGGATTATTGGAATTAGAGTATCACTGTTTCGCAACACCAAATAAAGTAACGGATCTAGACATGGGTCATCCATTGATTGAAAGTGTCACACTGATTGTCTGCCTCCTGGTGAAAGTGCGCAACAATACCAGCAAACAACCTCAAAAAAAAAAAAAAAAAAACCAAGTCTGATCAAGTCTATAGATCTACTATGACTTCACAGGAATTATGGGAGCAGAGAGCATACCACAAGAATATAGTCAGCAAACTACAAATGAAGGAAACTGCAGGACAAGCTCCATGCTTTCCTCTACAGATTGAATGTAAGATAAAAACGGTTGGAGGAGAAACCAATAGATTGAAAAGATTTAAAAGACATTTCAACCAGTTACAACAAAGGACTTTATATGGATTCAAACATTAACTATACAAAGTCTTTTTTAGGAATGTGAAGAAATTTGTACACTGGATATTATAGTGAGGAATTGTTGGTTTATTTTAGGTGTGACTAATGATAACTGGTTGTTTTTGAAATTTATCTGTTAGATATATGTACTGAGATTTATGCATTAAATGCTGAAATACCTGAAATTTGTCTCAATAATGCATACTGGGTGGTTGGTGGTAAATGATACAAGACTGGCTTTGATTTTCCATATATTTGAACTTGAGTGAAGGGATAATTGGAATTTTCTGTGTCTGTAATTTTTGTAAGTTGAAATATGCAATTTTAATCTGAAAAGTAAACTAATATTTCTTAAAACCCATTTGGTTTTGCCAGATCTCATGTCAAAATAATTTCCTACATGAAATTTAACTCATTCTGGTATTCTGATACACTGAAATACTCTGAAATACTGAGTTACTTAAATAGACAATGAATTTGGACTTCCATTTACCAGTCCTGAATTCTTTGGAAATTGCCAGAAAAATGCTAAAGCAACGAAATCTAACAATACAAAGTTCATTTTATGACAGTAGAGTGGAACCATTGTGATTAAATCAATAGGTTTGATGCATGTCATGATAGAAATAGCAATAAAATAATACAGAGGGAAGAAAAATTTATTTCCACTAATATTTTCTTTTAGGCATTTGACCTTATCACAGACTGATATGGCAGCACTAACAGGCGGCAAGGTAATAACTTCTATAATGTTAAAAAAACTAAGCATTGCAAAAATAGAAACAGTTCTTAAATAAAGAACTTTTGTTTTTAACAGGGATTTCCCTTCTTGTTTCAACACATTCGTGATGGCATCAATATAAGACAGACTTGTAATCTGATTTTCAGCCTGTGTCGATACAATAATCGACTTGCAGAACATGTAAGTTGTAAGAGACAGTCTTAACTTTGGTTTTGTTTGCATTTTGCAAAATGTTCTGAAATCCTCCTCATTTTTTCAGATTGTATCAATGCTGTTCACATCAATAGCAAAGTTGACTCCTGAGGTATGTAAACGTTTGTTAATTCATGTTTTTAAAACTATTATCAGCATTAATAGTATTTTGAAATAAAGCTAATTATTCTCTTTTTTAAAAAAAATTTTCCCCCATAACATGCTAGCCTATATTTTAAGTGTGTGATTTGAGTAAGTGGAATTACCTCTTCCTGTCTTGTTGTCATGGATGTAGTTTTCCTAATACAATTCATATAAATTGAATATATTGGAATGCTGTTTAAGTGCTAAGATTTTGTTTTGAAGAGTTATTGAATTTTATGGAAGAGAAGATCAGATTTTATGGAAAAAGAAGCAGAAAGATCTTCCATCTGCTGTTTCACTCCCCAAGTGGCTGCATTGCCTAGAGTTGAACCAACCTAAAAGCCAGGATCTACCCACGTGGGTCCTGGGTTCCAAGGCTTTGGGCCATGCTCTACTGCTTTCCCAGGCCATTGCAAGGGATTGGGTGGGAAATGGAGTAGCCTGATGTATGAACCAGTCCCCATATGGGATCCCAGAGCTTCCAAGGTGAGGATTTAGCCATTGAGCCATCACGTTGATCCCTGTTTGATTTTCTTAAATTCAGTTATTGAGGGCCTGGTGCGGTAGCCTAGTAGCTAAAGCTCTCACACACACCTGGATCCCATATGTCCTGGCAGCCCCACTTCCCATCCATCTCCTTGCTTGTGGCTGGGAAAGCAGTCAAGGATGAACCAAAGCCTTGGACCCTATACGTGCGTGGGAGACCCATAGGCAACTCCTGGCTCCTGACTTCGGATCGGCTCAACTCCAGACGTTGTGGCCGCTTGTGAAATGAGTCAGTGGACAGTGTATCTTTCTCCCTTTCCTCCTGTCTGTATATCTGACTTTCCAATAACAATAAATAAATCTTTAAAAAAAAAACAACAAAAAAAGGCATTGATTGAACTTAACAGGGTAGCTCCACAGGCCAGTCTTCTTCCTGAAGTTCTAGGATCCCATATGGGTGCTGTTTCTGGTACCAGCTGCTCCATTTCCAATCCAGTTCTCTGCTTATAACCTGGGAATAAACGACTGCTCAAGTACTTGGGCTCCTGCACTCACGTGGAAGAACAGGAATTAATTCCTTGGTCCTGGGTTTTGATTGGCTCAGTTCTGTCCTTTGGAGCCATTTGGGGAGTGAACCAGCAAATGGAAGATCGATCGATCTCTGTCTCTTCTCTCTACAAATCTTCCTTTCAAAGATAGATAGATAGACAGATAGATAGATCTAAATATATGTGTGTAAATAGATTGATATTTAGATTTATTTGCATGTTAGAGAGAACTTCCATCTACTGGTTCACTCCCCAGATGGCTGCAGTGGCCAGAGCGGTCTAATCCTAAAATTGGAATCTTTATTTGAATCTCATGTGGATAGCTGGTTCTCAGACACTTAAGCCATCTTGTACTTTTCCAAGGCCATTATCATGGAGTTCCATGAAAAAAGAACAGCCAGGACACAAACTAACATTCATATGGAGTGTCAGCATTACAGGAAGTAGTTTTACCCACTTGCACCAGCCCCTAGCTGTTAAAGGCGTTTGCCCTCAATGCCTAGTACAAAGAGTGCACTAACTGGAGCTCTGCATCTGTGGAAAATAAAATACAGTGTTGTATGAAAGTGTCACAGCTACTTTAGCAAATAATGTCAACCAGTAATATGATTGCCATTTAAGACAGACATTTGGTGTAGCAGTTAAATTCCTGCACAGGTGTTCACGTGCCATAGCCAAGAGACTGGTTCAGGTGCCATTGTCCCCAGCTTCGTGGCAGGTGATGGCTACAGTGCGTAGGTCTCTGGAAACCACAGGAGAGACGTGGATTGGTTTGACCGAGCACTGGTATTGTGTACAGTTGGAGCGCAAGCAGGGGATTGATCTCTTCTGCCTTTCCAAAAAAGTATAAACTTAAAATGAAAAAAATGCTCCTTAAGATCCAAAGATTGATACAGACATATTTGTATATATATGCACATACATACATATATATACTCATGATTTTTTAAAATATTTTGTTTATTGTGGCTGGTAGTGTGGTATAATGGATAAAGCCACTTCAGTGCTGGTATCTCAAATGGGAACTGGTTTAAATTCCAGCTGCTCTACCTCTGATCCAGCTCCTTACTAATGCATGTGGGGAAATAGTAGAAGGTAACCCAAATACTTGGGTTCTTTCCACCCACGTGGGTCACCTGGATGAAGTTTCTTACTCATGGCTTCAAACCAGCTCCAGCCATTAGGGCCATTTGGGGAGTGAACCAATGGATGGAAGAGTTCTGTCTTGTGCTCGCTCTGATTCTGACTTGCGACAAAGCCAGGAGCTTCATCCAGGGTCTCCCACACTGGTACATAGGCCTAAGCACTTGGGCTATCTTCCACCGTTTTCCCAGACCATTACAGGGAGCTAAACTGAGGAAGTGGAGCCCCAGAGACACAAACTGGTGTCTGTATGTGTGATATGCTGGTCTTATGTGTGTAAGTGGTGGATTCATACCCAATATGCCATAATGCCAGCCCCAATACAGGAAGTTTTGAATAGAATATGATCATCTCATTAGCAAGGTTTATTTTGAAGGTTAAGGAGATACTGGTCAAAGGATGCAAAATTTCAATAAGCACAAGGAAGAGAAGTTCCAGAGATCTGTTGTTGAGCATAGTAACTACAATTAATTGCTGAAACAATAGATTTTAAGTAAACTTACCACTTACACACTATGGAGATAGCTCTGAGTTGGTGCAAATTGTAATTAGTTCAATTTAGTTACTCCATGGTGTCAGGATGTCAGGTTCTATACAATAAATACATACAGTGTCAGACTGAATACACAGTCATATATGTGTCTTAACAGGCGGCCAATCCTTTCTTTAAATTACTGACGATGCTAATGGAGTTTGCTGGTGGCCCTCCAGGAATGCCTCCCTTTGCATCGTACATTCTCCAGAGGATTTGGGAGGTGAGTTTTGCAGATGTTTGCAGCATTTAGTTTTATAATACAGCCACTGACATTTGCGGCATCAATATCTTATTGTGTATCCCCAAAATGGTTTATGATAAATCACAGTTTCAAGGGAAGAAATTTAGTCAGAAGGGCTGAGGGGAAAGGGGACTCAAAGGTTTTGAGCCACTCTTTCATGTTTTAAAATAAACAAACAAAATTTATAATTGAGTCAAGAACAGTCGCAGTCCCAAAGAATCACCAACCACTCCATCCCCTTTTTTCCGAACTGCTGTGGTCACAAAATTTCTCCTTGAAGATTGCTTAAAAATCTCTGGAACATGGGTCAGCAAACCTTCCCCAAGGGCCAGACAAGTATCTCTGCTTTAATGAACAGTGGAAACTGCTCATGTCTGCTCTCTCAGCCTGGAAGTAACTGCGGGCAGTGAGGAAATGAGAAGGCATGGCAGTGTTCCTAGAAAACAAGCACTGAACGCCAGGGAACTGGGCCTGTTGAGCAGTGTGCCAGCTCTTGCTCTAGATTTCCAGGGTTCTCCTTTCCTATGAAAAAATATTTCCACAGAAGTACAGTGCGCTGCTTTATATTCTTTCTTAGGAATAGTTTGAGTGTTTAATAAGAAAAGTGAAGTTGGAAAAATTTTAGAACACTAAAAGCACTTTTAAATAATTACAAGTTTGAAAAGACCTTGAAGTTATATTGAATTCTCCTATTTGCCCTGGATAGTCTTTCATTATTTTAAATGTATTCTTTTAAGATATTTTCCTGAATACCTCTTGTTTGTAGAAAAAAAGGTGGTTTAAAAATGGGAATAAGATAAAACTTCCCTTAGGCTTTAGTTTTAATGAAAAAAAATTCAGCTATAAATGTTTAATGGTATATCCCCAAAGTAAGTGTGAGAAGTAACTGCTCATTCAGTTGGCCTCATATTCTGTTCCTGTCATTTTTATTTGTAGGTGATTGAATACAATCCTTCTCAGTGTCTGGATTGGTTGGCAGTGCAGACACCCCGAAATAAACTGGCACACAGCTGGGTTCTACAGAATATGGAAAACTGGGTCGAGCGGTTTCTTTTGGCTCACAATTATCCTAGAGTCAGGACTTGTAAGTCAAATGTTCGGGATTCAACAAGCCATTTATTGTTGTTCCAAGTTTAGGGGTTTTTGTTTTGTTTTTGAAAAGACAATTATGATATTCCCATTTGATAATCTCTTAAAGATGTTTAAGGACAAAGTTCTATCAGTCTTTGGAAGCCTGTTAAATGTTTACAAAAGTCTACAATGTTTTGTTTCTGTAAGGAAAGAAGAAACTTCTTTTTGGGTGACATCACGACTTCTAATTTTGCTTCTTTTATAGAGAGTGACAAGGCACAATCAACATTAGGAAAGGGCATAAAATGTTAGAAAGTCATACCATACGAATAACTATTGAAGAAACTAGGAGTAAAATAACAAGCCCTAAAATAATCTGAAATTATGAATTAACTGATAAAAATCTTAGAAGACAAATACCAAAAGTAGGTATTTTGCAGGATATAAAATTGCTTGTACATATGCAGAATAAAATCACTCTGATATTTCCCCAAAAAATTAAAATCTAAGTTTTGACTTTTCTAATGATTCAGAGCATTTTCAATCTGTCTGCTGAGACATGCCTGATGTGATTGACAGTCTTGTATCAAAAAAGGCATCTGTGACTCAGACATTGGATTCCGAGCATGATTCTCTGCAAAAAGGATTCACAGTTGCTTACACTTGATTCATAGCTATTCAGGGAAAAGACTTAATTTTTAGGACTGGAGCAAGGAATATACTGGAAGAACCTACAGAATCATGTAGTAGAAGGAAGAAGGAAATACTTAAAAGGATGGGAGCCTGTCTAGGGGACACAGAGCCTAAGCTGAAACAAGAAGAGTAACATCATAACCCAAAGGATGAAATAAATATCCATGAGCTCATAAATAATAACAATGTTTAAAAATAAGGAAATAGAAATGAGGCAAATCTCCCATATTAAATTGCAGCACCTCCCTCCCTCCCTCCCAGAATGGAAATTAGCTCCTAACTCCTTAAGTAGGCGTTTCCAAAGAGTATGATAAGAGAGAAGTAGCTTTACAGTGAAGAAACTTTACACACAACCAAGTGATTTAGGTTAATTAAATTTAACATGACAGGAAGGACATTTCATCTGTGGCCATTTTCTCAAGAACCCCATAACCTGAGCCTTCACCATGGTAGATGTCAGACAAACTCGGTTCCAAGAACATTCTGTGAAATACTCATAAGAATGAAGGTTGTTATGGAAAATAAATTAAAAAAAAAAAAAAAGAATGAAGGTTGTTAGAGCAGTTAATGAAATGTAAATAAAATATGAATCTCACTAGCAGTAAAAAGTTGGTGTTGATTCTTCAATTACAAAAAGGTACTGTAGTGGTACTAGGTGTTGCCAAAAAGGAAAACTGGATGAGTGAGATATTGTCTGTTTTAAAATACAATATTGATTGACAGCAGTGGGGTTAAGTAAAGAGGATACCTGAGTGGCCATTGATATTCTGGCTGTAGGCAGTTATATTCCTTCTGGATTAGTTAACTGCATGTTCATGGGATCCTTGTGAGAGCTGACCAAGTATAGTCCTGTCCCCTGAGCATGAAACAGTCACCCACCCCCCCCAAAAAAAATCTGTACTGAACCATGAAAGGTTTTTGTCCAGGTATTATACCTGATACAAAAGTACTTCAACATATTCATGGAAAATTGAATCAAAAGACAACTTTATTATTTCACAGAAAGTTGAAAATGCTGATAAAAATAGCATGTTTTTTTGCCTTGCAATGACATTGGAATAATAGTAAAAACTCAGCAGTTTTAGCAGTATGGATTCATATCAATACTAGGTTTAAGTCATTCAACATATGAATACCCAACAACTTTAATTTATAGTGGTGAAAAAGTAAAACCATTAATAGGAAACAGTTTGTTACATTTTCTCATTTAAAAATTATAAGATAAACACCATATTGTTACATTTCAGACTACTAAACTAAAACCTGAAACTACCAAACTAATCAGAGCAGATAAGGAAATATGTAAAAAATGGAGTTTGTGCATAAATAGTTCTAATTTGAAATAAATTGAATTGTAAACCTGACTTACTTGGTTTGACAGCTAGATTGAAGTATCATTTTATGGTGGAAAGATTTAGTGGTATGTGTTTGAATGAAAAGAGCCTAAAATCTCAGGTAGCCTGGGAATGTTGTGAAGCATCTCTTGCAGACACTGAAGCGTTAGCATACCAGACTGGGTTTGAATCACAGCTCTGCTGCTGTGTGAATCTCAATGTATTTAAGCCTGAATGAAAGTGAGACTAATTAATTGCTGACCATATAGTTATTATGACCAATAGTATACATTGAGAAAACTTAAGAAATCTTTGTGCTGTCATTACAGTTAATGTTTTCTTGGGTCAGAAGGGAAGGATCTGTTTTTACTTGTTTTCCCACTCTCTTTAGCATCATTGTCTCGCAGAGCCTGAGCTGGGTCCTCTCTCTAGATCTGTGTGACTTTGGTCTTTGCCTCTCTAAGGGTTAGATATTTCTGTGTTCCATCACCTACATCCAGGCTGATTATGATGACTAAATGAGGTTTTTGTAGAGTACCTGTGTCAGTGTCATACTGACAGTAACTGCTTCATTTTTTTTTAAGATTTATTTATTTATCATTGGAAAGGCAGGTTCAGAGAGAAGGAGAGACAGAAAGATCTTCCATCTATTGGTTCACTCCCCAAGTGGCCACAACAGCTGAAGCAGAGCCAATCCAAAGCCAGGAGCCTCCTCCAGGTCTCCCACGCGGGTGCAGATTCCCAAGGCTTTGGGCTGTCCTCGACTGCTTTCCCAGGCCACAAGCAGGGAGCAGGATGGGACCTGAAACAGCCAGAGCACAAACCAGTGCCTGTATGGGATCCTAGTGCATGCAAGGCGAGGATTTTTGCCACTAGGCAATCACGCTGGGCCCCACAGGTAGATTTTTAAGTCATTAGCTGCTCAGAATTGGAGTAGGCTCAATGATGGTTTTCAGGTATATTCAGAAGGTCGAAGAGGAATTCTTTCTTTGGGTGTAAAGGTGGACTTAGAGGATTAAAAGATTTTCCAAAACTAATGTTCTATAAACAGTATCTGTAATACGTTCATATCACAAAGACTATTTTGTAGATCTCATTCTTTGTAACTGCAGTGTGTTTTACTGTTCCTTATAAATTACTACAGAATAAATTACCATTGTTTTTTAGTTAACAAGGACTCTAAAATCATGGAATGTTATTTATATCAGGACAGTTTAGGATGGGTCTTCTGGCTCCAAATGCTGTATTAATCTGTAAATCATGATCTTTCCTCAAAGCAAATAAGTGGTACTGTTAATGCTAAAATTCTACATCTTAGGAAAGCTAAACAGAGGAGATAAGATTTTAAAACTTTCTGCATTGCCAGGCATTTGGCACAGAAGTTAAGATGCTGCTTCTAGCATCCTGCTAGAGGAGTGCTGGAGGGTAGCGGGTGATGAGTATTGGAGTCCCTGCCACCTATGCAGGAGACTTGAGTTGTGTTCCGGTCTCCTGGCTTCGGCCTGTCCCAGCCTGCTGTTGGAGGCATGTGGGGAGTAAACCAACACATCTTTATCTCTCTGCCTTTCAAATAAATAAATAAATAATAAACTGTGTGAAGGCGGTCATTTCAGCTAGTGATTACAATGCCAGCATCTCAGATCTAAGTACCGGCTTCAGTGTGTGCCTCTAGCTTTAGATGCCAGCTTGCTGTTCATGTGGAACTGAGAGGTAGGGTTGAAGGCTCAAGAGCTGGATTTCTGGCTCCCATGTTTGGCCTCAGCCCTGCCTCTGTAGTCATGGCGTCGGGGGGCGAGAAGAGGGCAGCAGTGGATAGGAGAAGGCTGGTTCTCATGAGATCTTTGTTTCTGTTCCTGTCTCTCTCTCCATCTCAAATTGGCACACACATCCCTTCCCCCAAAAAATCTGCTAATGGCAATTGTCACCACTTACAAAAACAAAATTGGCAGGATGGAAGTTATCTGTTTCTCTTACCCATTAGACTGTTACTGAGGGCCAAGGGTACAGAAGATATTAAGATGTTCGTGTCCCTTAATTTTTATTCATTTTAATTATAAAAGGAACGAGTGGCTTTGTGTTTAATGACTGCTCTTCAGTCTTTTTTATATCTTACAAGGATCTGACAGTTTTGTTTTACATTTTATAGCTGCAGCTTATCTTCTGGTGTCCCTTATACCAAGCAATTCATTCCGCCAGATGTTCCGGTCAACAAGGTCTTTGCACATCCCAACCCGTGACCTTCCACTCAGTCCAGACACAACAGTAGTCCTGCATCAGGTCTACAACGTGCTCCTTGGTTTGCTCTCAAGAGCCAAACTTTATGTTGATGCTGCTGTTCATGGCACTACAAAGCTAGTGCCCTATTTTAGCTTTATGACTTACTGTTTAATTTCCAAAACTGAGAAGCTGATGTTTTCCACATATTTCATGGATTTGTGGAACCTTTTCCAGCCTAAACTTTCTGAGCCAGCAATAGCTACAAATCACAATAAACAGGCTTTGCTTTCATTTTGGTACAATGTTTGTGCTGACTGTCCAGAGAATATCCGCCTTATTGTTCAGAACCCGGTGGTAACCAAGAACATTGCCTTCAATTACATCCTTGCTGACCATGATGATCAGGATGTGGTGCTTTTTAATCGTGGGATGCTGCCCGCCTACTACGGCATTCTGAGGCTCTGCTGTGAGCAGTCCCCTGCATTCACTCGACAACTGGCGTCTCACCAGAACATCCAGTGGGCCTTTAAGAATCTTACACCGCATGCCAGCCAATACCCCGGAGTGAGTACAATTGTCACTCTTGTATCTGTAGCCTCAAACGGATAAGAAATAATCTCTTATTCCCTCTGTGGGAAATGCTAAAAAAATGTAGAAAAATAATGTTATTAGCACTTAATGTATACTTGCCTTCTTGAATAAACATATGAAATGCTGAATTATAGAATTGATATATCTGAATAATTTTCTTAGGTTGGAGTTAAAATTTTTATCTGATGAAACTTTATGGTTTTTGTAAAGGTAAATGTCATGTATACCAAATGAAAAAAGTCTGTTTTGTGTTAACAGTACTTTGGAAGTAAATATTTGGGGCCAACACCATGGCTTGGTAGGCTAAGCCTCTTCCTGCTTTGCCAGCATCCTCTGTGAGCACTGGTTCATGTCTGAGCTTCCCCTACTTCTAATCCAGCTCCCTGCTTACAGCATAGGAAAGCAGTGGAGGATGGCTCAAATGCTGGGGCCCCTGCATCCATGTGGGAAATCCAGATGAGGCTCCAAGCTCAGATCAGCGCAGCTCAGGCTGTTGTGGTCATTTGGGGAGTGAACTAGTAGACTTTCTCTCTCTCCCTCACTCCCTGCCTCTCTTTCTCTAACTCTGCGAACTGTTCTTTATAGATTAAGCTGCTTTCACTTGATGCGACAAGTTTAAAATATCTCACTTAGAAAGTGTAACCAAATTCCAATCAAAATTTAAACACCTGTAATGCAGGAAAGAAAGTAAGTATATTAAATGCCTGGAGTTCCAAGTCAAGGCTAGAAGAATACAGAAGGAATCGGGACAGACTGTGTGAAGTTTCAGTGTATCTGACACTGTCATATCAATGTAAATTCATTGTAAATTAACTCTGAAGGTGCAGGGTGGATCACAGGCTGATCTGCTTCCCACCCTGTGTTGTTTCTTGCCCTTGCTATCAGTGAAATGCTTATTTTATTCTAGAACTTAATATAATTTTTGGTGAAAATGGTACATAATTCCTTTTTTACTATGAAAAATACAAAGGTAGAGATTTCAGTTCATAGAAATATGCTTAAAAAGTAGTCTTCACCTAACTGCAGATAAGTGAGCTTATAAAATCACAGCTAGTAATTTTACGAAGATATTCCCAAATTTTAACTGTTAGGAATATGAATTAAACAACCGTCTAATTATTTGAAATATTTAAAATGCTGCTAGAAAGTGTTATCTCAGAAATAAAAGTATAATTTAGGTATGTAAATCTTTCTATCAAGGTAGTAATTTTTCCTTATTAAAAGTACAAATAATTGGTGTAGCCTGCCTCTAGATACACGTTTGAATTTGTGGTTCAAATGTTAAAATTAAAAATTAAGGGCCAATGTTGACATAATAGGTGAAGCCCATGCTGTGATGCCAGTATCCCATATGTGCACTGGTTCGAGGCCTAGCTGGTCTACTTCCAATCTAGCTGCCTGCTAATGTGCCTGCAGAAGCAGTGGGAGCTGGCCCAGCACACACACAGGGGAGTTACGGAAGAAGCTCCTGGCTTTAGGCTTGCCCAGACCTACCCTTGCGGCCATTTGGGGACTGAATCAGCAGGTGGACAATGTCTCTCTGTATATGTGTCTCCCTCTTTGTCTAATTCTACCTTTCAAATAAATACATAAATAAAATCTGACTTTAGATTTCTAAGATTCCCTGTTTTTCATTGTATAATGTGAAGATACTTTACAAAGTGTCATAGAAAATGAAAGAAAACGATGAGTTTGTTTTTCTGTAAACAGAAATGCAGAATTCCATGTTCTTCCTGTGACCTTGGAAAGAATGCTTTTAGGTTTATTTAAAGTAGACTTAGTGCAGTTTTAAGAGGTGGCTGATGAGCATTATATTCGGAGGGGAGAAGTAGATGCTTTATAATGCAATAGGACCGAAAGAGCCTCCCTCTGCTTACTTTTCCTATTTTAGGCAGTAGAAGAACTATTTAATCTGATGCAGCTCTTCATAGCTCAGAGACCAGACATGAGAGAGGAAGAACTAGAAGATATTAAGCAGTTTAAGAAAACAACCATAAGTTGTTACTTACGTTGCTTAGATGGCCGCTCCTGCTGGACAACTTTAATAAGGTAAAAAGACATTTTCTGATGTTCTTGGGGTGTGTGTGTGTTGTTTTGTTTTTCCAAATGAAGAGATAGAAATCTTTTTTTTTTACATTAAAAGAGAAATAATTATTTATTTTTTTTCTTTTTTAACAAAGGTTATGCATTTCTTATTTAAGCGTTTTGGAAGTGCCTGTGCACTTAGAGAAATGGGAAGAACTTTTATTTTGAACAGTTTTGTGGGTTTGTTTTTTTAGGGGGACTATATTTATGTGTGTTCTTATCACAACCCCAAACTGGAATCATTTTGTCTATAACAATTCCAACCTTAACTGCATGATTCAGTTAACAGAGGTGTCCCGAAACAGATTTCTCTGTGTCCAGATGAATTTGTTGTTAATTTTCATTGTGGTTAGCCCAGATTTACTTATGGTTTTGTTATCTTTAGGAATTAGCCAAAATCACAAGATACAAGTCTACAGATACAATGTCTACAGATGAAATGCCGTTGATTATACTTAATTCGCTTTACCTGTAGAAATGTGTTTAGATTGATGTTTTTTTTAAATGCCTCTTTAAGAATTTTTTTGTCCTTTATTGGGCACATTGTTTTGGCTTTTTTTTTTCTCATTAATTAGGCATACTGTTGCTTTTTTTTTTAACCAGTATCTTTTTGAAGAGTTCACTGTAGTATCTATACACAATAAGGTTATTTTAGATTGCTCATAAAAGTTTTTATTTGGTGTTAATAGTTCTCCAGTTATGAATCGCTGCCAGTTTCGCTCGATGAGGTCGTCCACATCCGGGACTCGGGGTGGGCGGGAAACCGGGTGGGGCTTCTCCCTCAGTATCCTCCTTTACCTCAGATACAAGATGGAAACAATATGGACATAATAGTATTGCCCACTTCCCTATCCCCCTGAACCTTTTTTTTTTCTTTTTCTTTCTTTAACTGTAATTAAGTATGAAAAGATTGTCAACAACAACACAATAAAATAGATTATAAAAAAAAAAGTTTTTATTTGAATCTTTATTAGTATACAAATAAAGTTAACTATGCCTTTGCCAGGAATATTGTTAAGTTTTTGATATTGTGGCATAGGTGATAAAGATACCACCTACAATGCCAGCATCCCATATGGTTACCTGTTCACTTCCAGTTCAGCTCCCTGCTTGTGGCCTGGGAAAGCATTGGTGGGAGACCCAAAAGAAGCTCCTGGCTTCTGGCTCCTGGTTTCAGTTTGGCTCAGCTCTGGCCATTTTGGCCATTTGGGGAGTAAACCAGTGGATGGAAGATCTTTCTGCCTTCTCCTCCTCTCTATAAATCTGACTTTCCAATAAAATTAAATAAAATCTTTAAAAAAAATACTATAACTGTTTGGTTTTTTTTAAAGATTTATTTTATTTTTATTACAAAGTCAGATATACTGAGAGGAGGAGAGAGAGAGAGGAAGTGGAGCTGCTGGGACTAGAACCAGCGGCCATATGGGATCAAGGCAAGGACCTTAGCCACTAGGCCACGCTGCCAAGCCCAATACTATAACTGTTTTTACCACTGTGCATGATTAAGAGTTGATTCAATATTAACACAGTGTTTGAGTTATTTGCAAAAAAATTTTTTGGGGGGATAAATTTTTCTTATTTAGCGTTATTTCCTTTTATATGAACATCCCTATCTCAAATGCTTATAGCTGTGTTAGTTTGCATAGTTTTTGAGATTTTAGAATATTTGTGCAGACTTTACCAGCTGAACAACCCTATTGTGGAAATCTGAAATGCACCATTGAAGGTGGGGATTTTAGGCTTTCAGATCAAGGATACTCAGACTGGACTGAACCTGCACTAACAACGGAGGCAGCCGTCTCTTTCCTGCAGACTGGCGAGGAGAGAGCTTACGTTGAGATGCTAGTTTTGTGTTTTCATTTCATTACTGAAGTATGTGTCCTCATTCAGAATTCTCAAACTGAGCCTCATTCTTCTAGTGCCTTCAGAATACTGTTAGAATCTGATGAAGACAGACTACTTGTTGTATTTAATCGTGGCTTAATCCTGATGACTGAGGTAAGTACTTCACTGCATTTTACTGTGGATTTACCTCATTGTAATGTCACCTGCAAGACTAACTGTTTTATGGGTATTTAAAATTTATAGTGGACTGCTTTATAGGTGATAGGATCGCAATTATATGAGGTACTTCAACAAGTTAATGGGAAATAAAATTAAAATATAAGTTTTTTGGGGGGCAAAATTAATCCATACGTAAGCATATAGATTCTTAAATGCTAATTTATATTCCAAGAATAATTGGATCATAATATTTAGGGGCTGTTTAATTTCTCTAGTAATTCCATAGCTCTCCTCCATTTTATATTTAGAGCAGCCATTAGAAATAGACAGATTTTTTCAGTTGTAAGGACAGAAGTGAAGTTCATATAATTTAACAGAGGGCACATGTAATTTCCAAAGAGCCCAGTTATTTGACACAGTACAGAAGCTGAGATTACTATTTTCAGAGGAAGCCTTTGATATTTATCGGTGATTAAAACCTGCTGTTCATTATTCCTCTTACTTTTGAAATGGTTTTAAAGCATCTTGCCATTTATATTTATATTGAAGATAAAACTAAAGAGTAGATGCTGAGTATATCCAGAGCTAAGAGATATGGAGGTTTTTTAAGTTAATGTATAAACCAGGAGCAGGACATACTTGAAACTGTACTACTGTACTTTGAGGAATTCGTATTTGAAAGATAAGTGGGGATTGCACGAATGCCTGCATGAGCACAGAGCAAGGAAAGAAGAGTTAGTTGTGTTGGCAGCTCGCCTAAGTGTCTGGCTGCGGCTGTGAAGAGCAGCAGTGAGCATTGCACTGAAGAGTTCCTTGCCTGGCTGCTGTTTGCCGGACTGTGCCCACAATGAGGACACAGAGTGCACAGGACACACATGGTTCCTGTCCTCACAGCTTATTGGCTAAATACTGTGCAGATTGTAAATGAGGCATTTTGAACTTTTAATTATGAATGTTTATGCAATATATTTACATAAGTTGAGAGATTTAAGAGCCAGTACAATGAAAGGGATTAAATTGTTGTGATTTTGGAGTGCTTTTGCCTTTCAGACCTATTGTTTTTGAATATAGTGAACAATTATTTCACCCTTGCCTTTCTGCAGCAGCCCTAGAAAGCTGAAGTAATTACCCGTTCTCCCTAACTAATCCTCCTTTTGGCAACTGCTATAACTTCTAATGTTTGCAGTCTCAAAACAAATATTTTTTATGTGATTAGACATTATTTCATCAGGTTGGAATAAATACTTAAAGAGAGTCCTCATTTGTATTTTTAAAAAGTTGGATGGGGGGATGGCTTTTGAATGAAAAGCACATACATTTGCTTTGCACACACTTATGGTCCACATCCACAGACGTCTACCATAGAAGATGACCATAACTATGGTGTGGTTCAGTAAAGTAAAAACGAAACTAACTTTCCTATTTTTTAAATCCCTTCTAGTCTTTCAACACATTGCATATGATGTATCATGAAGCCACAGCTTGCCATGTGACTGGAGATTTAGTAGAACTTCTGTCTATATTCCTTTCAGTTTTGAAGTCTACACGCCCATACCTTCAGAGAAAAGGTTTGGTCATCCCTACATGTGTATTTGTTAGTATTCCTGTAGAAACTGAGGTTGAAGCAACAGGAAGTGTTTGTTCTTCAGTAGTCACCACAGCAAAGCTGTGCCCAACTTTTGTGGCTTTTTGTTCATAGGTCTGAAAAAAAAAGTCACCCATTAGGACAAGTTTTAGATTAGGCAACATTTCCAAGTATAGTAATTGAGTGGGAATTATGTGAAGATTGTCTTAAGTGGAAACTTCCCTGGCTTAGATTACATTATTTTTATAGTTTGAAAAGAAATAGCTATGAAACATCTCCCTGTGTATCCCTGTGAAATGATGTGCTTTATTTTGTATATTTTTTCCAAGATTTATTTATTTTTATTGGAAAGGCAGATAGAGAAGAGAGAGAGGAAGATCTTCCATCCGATGGTTCACTCCCCCAGCAGTCGCAGTGCCTGGGGCTGAGCCAATCCGAAGCCAGGAGCCAGGAGCTCTTCCCACGCAGGTTCAGGGTCCCAGGGGCCTTCCTCAACTGCTTTCCTAGGCCACAAGCAGGGAGCTGGATGGGAAGTGGGGCTGCTGGAATTAGAACTGGCGCCCATATGGGATTCCGGGGCATTCAAGGCGGACTTTAACTGTTATGCTGTCACGCTGGGCCCATGATGGGCTTTCTGAAATAAATACTTGAAGAAGTCAGGAGCTGATGGAGAAATGAGTGGCTCGTGTTGTGACACCACATGTTCAGCCACTGCCTCAGACACCTGCATCCTGTGTGAGCCCCAGACTGAGTCCCAGCGCCTCTGCCTGCTGATAGCATGGGGAAGCACTGAAAATGGTTCCCCTGCTTGGACCCTACTATTCATGCAGAAATTCAGACGGAGTTCCAGGCTTCAGTGTGCTGCAGCTAATTTGGGCATTTGAAGAGTACAAGATGTTTCTACCTTTGGCTTTTCTTCTGACTCTGTCACTTTGTCTTTTGAATAAATAAATTTTACATTAATAAATAAGGTTTCATATTTAGTAGCCATGCCAAGAAAATAGTCGTTTATCTTTAGAGTTTTTTATGACATTAACTTGAATTTCTTAGTGGTTAGCATTCTCTAGCTTACATAGAGAAAAAAAATTTTGTGAGAATAGTCAATCTCAAAAATTATTTGTGTATGTTTTATATTTACAGATGTGAAACAAGCGTTAATCCAATGGCAGGAACGAATTGAATTTGCGCATAAATTGTTAACCCTTCTTAATTCCTACAGCCCTCCAGAACTTAGAAATGCCTGCATTGGTAAGTTTTTTCAAAATACTCTTTATAAACTAGTGGAGGAACACTTTGAAACTTTTTGCCAGGATGTTGGTTTAGTGCTACAGGATTTGAAAGACATTTTTTAATGTTTAACACTACCTGGGTAAATCCTCAGAAAATCAGTCTATTTCTTAACTCCCCAGTAACTGCCCTTGGCATCATGGGCAGGTCCCTTTATATGCATGGGCTCTTCAGCATTAGGCTATCTGTAGTTTTCTCACAGCTCTAAAATCTTAGAGTTCTCTGTAAGCAAGGTAGAGTCATTTAAATGTTTAGAAAGTAGAACTGACATTGTAAAGGTTTGGGGTGATTATTTCACTATGATTTTTGCCTAAAAAGATTTCTGAAGAGCTATCCATATATTTTGGATATTTTATCATTTTTTAGTCTTACATTGATTTACATGATAATCTGTGGCTCTTAAAAGACAACCCCCCATCTTATTTATAGTGAGGTTTTTTTTTTTTTTTACCACCTTGGATACTTTTCATAGCAGTGATCTTTAGGATTTATTTAGAGACCATAACTGTCTATGGTTTCACAGAAAGGCCTTGATATCTCTTGTCATGTGCCAACAGTCAGCCTTGGAATGTCCTTAGTTCTTTGTCCCTCCTGCTAAGAGAAGATGGGTACCTAACAGTAACCTCCACTTGGCAGAAACTGTGCCGGGAACAGACAACTATGTGATGAGGTGATAAGAATCCATCCATCTGCAGCATAAAACAATGATAATAACTAAAAATTATTTCTTAGAGCCAAAGAACTATGAATCCTAGGTTGTTTCTGGGCACTTGTGATTGAGTTCATGAACACATCATGCGTATGCAGTCTTTCCCACACTGTCCTGTTTTCTGCATTGTATCAGATGCATTCGGTAGTGTTTTAAACTTATTTAAACTTGGGTGACTAGGAACTCTGTTGATCCAGATCTGTGCATCAGACAGCATTTTTCTCAGTATCAAGAGCTAGAAAGCAGTTGTAGAATTATGAAAACTGGTTGCCATACTATTACTCTGACAGCAGTTTTGACTTTGAAAGTAGCAAATAGAACAGAAATGTAGTTTTTTAATACCCAAATTATGTTCTAATTTTCAGATGTCCTTAAGGAACTTGTGCTCTTGAGTCCCCATGATTTTCTTCATACTTTGGTTCCATTTCTACAGCACAACCATTGCACTTACCATCACAGTAATATACCAAGTACGTATTCATCTAGCCAGTAATTGAATATGGTTGGCATTTAATCATTCTGCACTCTGAAGCATGGAGATTTATTTTTTCCATTTATTCTTACTGTACACTTTTAATGTCTTAGTGTCTCTTGGACCTTATTTCCCTTGTCGAGAAAATATCAAGCTAATAGGAGGGAAAAGCAATATTCGGCCTCCGCGCCCTGAACTCAATATGTGCCTCTTGCCCACAATGGTGGAAACCAGTAAGGTATGTTGGGGTGCCAGGAAAATGTTTCTTTAGTAAAAAGTAATTTAAAACTCTCCCCTGGCAGTTGAGGATAGTAGGCATAGTGACCATTTTGTGGATCTTAAGAAGACAGGCCATTTAGACTTTCTTTTTGTGCTGAGTGTTGACTAATTATTCACAGAATCAGAAACAAGCATGAGTAGTAAGTTCATACCCTGCTCCCCAGTAAATACTACAATAAGTAAGCCTCAGTTTTTTGTCACTAGGCTAGACTGTAACTTGGACCTATATTTAAATCTGCAAAGTCATTAGGTACTTGCTATTTTTAATTTGGCATACATGAATTCTTTTACTGCCCTTAAGTCATACTCTTTTGACCTAAACATAGTATCACTGATTGATAAACTTATAATCATTTTTAAGTTGGTTCCTGTCTTTATCACTAATTCTAAAATAATGACAATTCTAAATTATAGAGATGAGGTACATTGACACAGAGTGATATATATAAGTTTCAACCTTTTTTAAAAATAAATTTTTCTTTTTATCGTTCTTTGTCCACACTTTGTTCACACCCTCTTGTCCAACATTTTTTATCTTCATTATTCTTGAGAAGCTCTTAGCAAGTATTAAAATTAACACTATAGCAGTCATTATAGAAAGAATTTTGACACTATAGAAAAATCATATTTAATTAATTCTTCTTTGTAGAACTAAAGTATCTCATTTCAAATTCCTACAGTAATTTTACTTTATTTAAGTATATAGGGAAAAAAAAACGGGTAATTTTATAGCATTTGCACACTGCAACTAAACTTATGACAGTTAAGATCTTAACATTAATAGAAATTTGGAATTTAAAACTAGATTTTTATAGAATTGAAAGAGTTAATCAACTTTTTAGTTAAATTATTACATTTGCACAAACTATGCTCTTTAATTTATTATATATACAATTTAAGTGCAACCATTTTATCATCTTTAACCTTCAGGGCAAAGATGACGTTTATGATCGTATGCTGCTAGACTACTTCTTTTCTTATCATCAATTCATCCATCTATTATGCCGAGTTGCAATCAACTGTGAAAAATTTACTGAAACATTAGTTAAGCTGAGTAAGTATAAAAGATGAGCAGTAAATTCCACTGAATTATTTTAAGTCCCTAGCCATTCAGGAAGGGGAGAACAAAAGATGAGACAATTCTTTTTTTGTTGTTGTTTAAGTGATGTTTAAAAATATTAGTATTCTTGGGAACATTTTAATTTTTCTTAAGAAAATACCAACTTACTGGTTTCCATTGAACAGTTCTGCCCAGAGTTTGAGCTGGCCTGTAACGCAGTGTGGAGTAGGGCTGCGTACTGCCGTACCTGGAGGCCCAAGTCCACTGTCTGCCCAAACAAGACTGCTCTGTGTAGGGAGGCAGGCTTAGAGACGGACTTAGAGATGAGATGAGCTCTGTAACGTCAGCTGTGCTTGGAGCTGGCAGTGCCAGGAGCAGGGTGGGTAGGCTTGCCAGCGCGAAGCAGAGGTGCATATGTGAGTAATTAGGAGGTAAGTCTCATACCGTAGGTAACTAAGAAGGAGAGAGAGGTTCGAAAGGGGAGGTATAAGAAAGCAAACAAAAATACCAGTAAATTATACAAAAGAGAAAAAACTCATTTTACTTACTATTGTGTCTCCAAGGATGTACTTGGGATCTGTTAGAGAACCCCTGTGGGTTGTTTTCCTGTGGCTAACAAGCTGCAGCCGACATCCCTAACTCAGGACCTCGAGAGCTGCTGGGCTCTGTGCACCCCACCTCCTGACTGCTTTGTTCTCTCTGAGAGGGTAGGAGCTCAAATACTCACTCCTGGACCCACCATCCAGATCAAGTTCCTCCTGGCTCCCTTTCAGTCACCGCCATTTGGCTTTCATATGGAAAAGGCTTTGGATTTATTCCAGATAAAGCCTTAGTTTGCTCTATGTGAGAAAGAGGGGGAGTGGTAACAGCTTTGAAGGAGAATGATTCAAAAAAAATCCTATTGGTAAGTGGTGAGAGCACTTTAGGATGATCTAAAATTTTCAGATTTGAAGAATTGTCCTTGAACATGTACAGTTGGTTGATTTTATGTATATGTGGCTGAATTACCAAGATGTGGAACTCTGGTAGTTGATGTTTTTGTTGCTATAATAGAATACCCAAGGCTGGTAATTTGCGTATAACACAGGTTATCTCTCAGATTTGGAGGTTGGAGGTCTGAGATTGGCAGGTGTGTTGGTAATGAAGTACCGTAAGAGATGGTAAATGACTTGTGTGTGAGTGCTAGACAGGAAACCAGAGACTGAGGAACCAGGCTTGCTCTCCCTTGCACTAACAGCTCCCAGCAACTAACCACCTCACTTTAGAGGCTGCCTCTTGCAGGCTGCACCAGTAGTTAAGCCTTTGGGGAGCACACTTCAGGGATAAGGATAGACTCGGCCGGGCTGTGTACCTGGCTCATGGCATTTGGTAAAAGTGTAAAACCTGCCAGTGGCAGTGATCAGGTGATAGGACATCTTCAGGAATGCTAGTGCAGTCTTGCCCCCATGTAAGAAGAAGGACTTAGAAATAAACATACTGACCTTAGGAACAGCTCCTGGGGATTCAGTTCATAGGATTTCTACCAAGTTACGGAAGGAGCTGCGCTGCTTGAACTGCTTTGATCACCTAGTGTATATTGTACCCTTTGGGCAGCTGACTTGTTGCCAGCACACGTCCTTTCAGGGAAAGGATAAGTACCGCCCAGCGCGTGCTGGGTCACCTCTCATGAGCTGTATGCTCACATCTCTGCTGCCTGTCTTCAGTGCTCCCTATCCACAGGTTTACAGAATTTTCTATAATGTTGGAAGTCATCTGTGTACCACAGTCTGGGATATAATTCAAGTGTTGAGAACTTCACATGTGATGAAAGAACTGAAAAATTTTATGTTAAAATAAGACTAGCATTAGTAGAACACTCAGTATTTTGTTTAATTGGGATGCTGTAGCTTGCAACGGGAGGATTAGTTAATTGTATGCTCCCATCTGCAACACCAACATTCAAGATATAAGCACCAGTTTGAATGTGAGCTACATTTATAAAGGAACAACCATTTATCTGTCGGGTTTTGTTTTTGTTTAACTAAGAGGTAAAATTTAGATGATGTGCCCACCCCCTTCCACTTAAAGCAGTTTGGAAGAAAAAGAGACTGGAGTTCTGAGGGGAAATTTCTGATTACCAACAGGAACGTTCTGAGCCAGGAATGCAGCCTGGGCTTCTCAGATGAGAGTATAGCAGACAGGATGCTCATTTGCACTTTACAGTGAGTGCAAACTAAACAGCCCAAATGTCTGTCAGTAGAACTTAGTTTTATATAAACTTGAATAAAATAGAACAGTCCTTCAGCTACATTAAAAAAAATGGGAAACAGTAGGTAGATACCTGGAAACTGTGGGGGCGGGAATCACACTTAATACACATACTGAGATCTGTTAAAGAGCTCTAAGGTTCGATTTACTTGGAACGGCCATGCTTTCGTTCTGTAATTGGAAAAGCAATTTTAATATTAAAAAAAAAATGGTAAGTACAGCAAACTCTAATTGTACCAGTTTTTTGGGTATCATAGCTCATGTGCCAAAACAACAATAATAAGCTTAAGATAAACCTCCAGGTTTCAGTCATCATTTAGTTAAGGAGTTCATTTAATACAGCAAAATAGGAAATCTTATCACCTTTATTTACCAGTGGTTTTAAATTTTTATTAAGATCTATTATTTTTCTTAATTTACTTGAAAGTGAGAGTGAGAGTTAGAGAAAAATGTTCTGTCCACCTATTGACTCCCCAGGTGCCCACAGCAGCTGGCACTGCAGCAGACCAGAGCAGGAGTGTAGAGCCGCTTCCAGGCCTGCACATGGGTAAAAGGCATTTCCCAGGCACAGTAGCAGGGAGATAGATTGGGAAGTGGTAGCTGTGAATTGAACAGATGCCTGTATGGGATGCTTGCATTGCTGGCAGAAGCCTAACGTGCCGCACCACAGTGCAAGCCCCAAAGGTTTAGCGCTCTTTCTCAGAAGCTGCCTTGGGGTGAGTAAATTTCAGACCAGGCTGGAGCCAGTTTCTGGTCGATCATAATCCAGGATTTATCAGCCCACCAAAAGTAAATGCAATTATGCTAGTCTAATACATAGTACTCATATATTTAAGAGACATTCATAATCCTAAAGTTAGTTACCAGTGGAAGGATCTGAATATTCCATGGTTTGGCTTCAGATTCTTTTCAGTAACCTACTTGAGAGACTGGATTAACAAACAGCAGGTTGCCAAATGGGTATGAAGTCAGAACAGACAAAATAAGGCAAATGAAAAAAGTGGTGGTATTGTGCTAAATTTTAGTCTCCAATCTTTTTTTTTCTTTAAAGATTTATTTATTTTATTACAGTCAGATATACAGAGAGGAGGAGAGACAGAGAGGAAGATCTTCCATCCGATGATTCACTCCCCAAGTGAGCTGCAACGGCTGGTGCTATGCTAATCCGAAACCGGGAACCAGGAACCTCTTCCGGGTCTCCCATGCAGGTGCAGGGTCCCAATACATTGGGCCGTCCTCGACTGCTTTCCCAGGCCACAAGCAGGGAGCTGAATGGGAAGTGGAGCTGCCGGGATTAGAACCGGCGCCCATATGGGATCCCGGGGCGTTCAAGGCGAGGACTTTAGCTGCTAGGCCATGCCGCCGGGCCCTAGTCTCCAATCTTACAGGAGAGCATTAGTCATGGCTTTTATCCAGTGTTTAAGGCCACTCCTCCCCTTGTAACATCTGCTTGGGTCTAGACATGTCTATTAAACACTAGACATTCATAACAATTTGGACAGAAAAAAAATGGTACCTAGTAAAGATGCATGTGAAACTTTTTTTCTCATTAAAATTTATGGGGAATACAAAATAATCTGGAAAACTCTTAACACTTAAGGTATCTAGCATTTTCTATAGTGTGAGGTATTACTTGTGAGAAAAATTGTATTTAGAATTGTTTTGTATCTATTCTGTCATGGATGGGAATAGGTCAGGGTGATGCATGCTTTGAGAATGCTCAAGTAGAGGGACAGAGAAAGATAAGTGATACATAAGCCCCTGTGTTTTAGGAATGTGCATTCTGTGTACTGGGGCTAAGCTGAGCCATGCGCCTGAGAATTCTAGTGAGTATACTTCCCTTTGCCTTGCACCCAGGAAGTAAGACCTCCTCACAAGATGTGCAGTGTGTTGTTAGGGGTTTTGGCCTCTAACTTGAATCCAGCAGGCAGGGGGTTCAGCATTCCCGGTACTTTGTAAGAGGCTAGGGAAAAAACCAAAAACCTGAAACTGTTCCTGTGAGAGGATAGCAGTAGCATCTGAAGGAGGTGTGGCTCCGAGAGGGATTGGGCTGGGCTGTAGGAGGTGTGTTCAGCCCACCACAGGACTGCCCGGGGCTTTCTAAATGTACTAGAGGGTCCAGCAGAGTACATCTGTGTTAGTAAATATTATTCTTGCTGTATTATGAGCTAGTATACCACATTAATGGTTTCCTATCAGTCCCTCTAACTGAATCTAAGAAAAAATACTAACTAAAAATAGGGCAAATGATAAGCATATGTGAAGAAAATCATGAAGATGATAGATAAATGGCTGAAGTTTGGGTAAACAGTGAACCTGGAAAAGATTATGGGCTTTCAAATCTGACAAATCTGGAGTGGCCTCATAACCATGTTGCTTCCTAACTTGGGATGAACCTGAGTATATTTCCTCTCTGAATATAACTTCATGGTGTCAAGGGATGGGGGGCGTGGGGGAGAAGGTCGGGCTCAGATATGTACTAAAGTCGTTGGGAAATGTGTCAGAAATAGCTGACATTGTAGGTTTCAGGACTGATAAGTCAGCAAAAGCCTTCATTTTCAGCTAGACCTCTCGAAGACTAGCTGTTCTATGAAGATGTTCTATGCACAGTGATAACCTTAATAAAGGAGAGCCATGGAGGCACCTGCAGTGACTGGTTTTCCAAGAATGTTTTAATATTCTAAAAGGAAGAAGGGGTTGAAGTTACTTCTGGTGCTCCTTGGATTGGGAGTTTGGGGACATAAATTTGGTGAAAGTAGTGCATTCTAATTATTTCCCTGGCTAAAACTTTGGAATGAGTGCTTCCCCTACAAGTGTGGGTTTTTTTTGATGCAGAAAATACGCATAGTTATGACCAGAAATAGTTATAAAACTGTATCTTCCGTTTAACGCTACAGTATGCTTTATAACCTGTCCTGATTTTTTTTTTTTAATATTAGGTGTCCTAGTTGCCTATGAAGGTTTACCGCTGCATCTTGCACTGTTCCCCAAACTTTGGACTGAGTTATGCCAGACTCAGGTAAACAAATTAACAGATAGTTTTGGTCAATAACGGAGTATGTTTAGAATCTTCATAGGTAAAATAGAACAAATAGAAATGCTATCAAACATTAGCATCTACTTCCAAGGGTTTTTCTTTCAGTAGACTTGTATCAGAGTATATTTCAAGTTTGTTCCTAACTGGATTGCTCACCTATAGGTCAGGGCTACTAGTTGTGAGAGAAATGTAGGGAGAGGTTTTGGGGGATAGGTGGCTTGTGCTGCTTCTGGCTCTTGTCTCCTCCTGTGTGGCAGAAGTGAAGCAGGAGGGCAGCCATCTTTTCCCAACCTGTCGTTTTCCATTGTCTTCTCCTCAATGGTTTCATTGAGTACAGGAAGACGACCCCTCTATATTCAGTGTCTTAGAGCCAGATCCTTAAACTAATGGACAAATAATGTTGCCTCAGTTGTCAAGGGCCAACAGGGTGGGGGGCAAAACTAGATTGGAACTCTTGGATTACACATGAAGAATCCCCTACTCCTGTTATGTTCTGAGAAAATGGTTTTCTCCAGAATGAATCTGCCTTTCCCCAGAGCAGTTAGTCTTCCCTGAGTACAAGCTAAGCCCCCATTCTAGTTTCTGAAGTACCGAGAATCTAGGCCAGCTGCCTAGCAAGCAACGTGCTGTGTGTATTCTCCCAGAGGGTGCTGGAGCTTTGTCTTCTCAATCTGAACTGCTCTGGCAGAGACCTTAGGAAACACCTCAGCCACAGCACCTGTTGGTTTACTACACCAGGGATCTTTAAAGGCATTGAAATTGATCTTATTCACCTCTCAGGTCACGGGGGATCATTGAGAAAGGATCTACTGGGCATTTTGAGCCTAGTGGTCATCTCTAGTAAAGTGGAACCGATCTCTGCTTTCACCCCTCTGCTGTTGGTCACCAGGACATTTTCCTGGCATTGAGTGCTTGATTCCAATTTCTTACATGATCCTAAGCAATTTACTATGCTTGTTAACTCTAATGAGCTATTTAATACACACATGTACGTAGTATGTAAAAATTTTGTTTAAAACGTTTTCATATAATTTATAATTGAAGCACACATACAATGCTAAGGAGTTTGCTTATGGCCACCATGGCCATGCAAAAACAGGAAAATGCATTTTAGCAAACTTCTGTACATTAGGACTCACTAGTTCTGGGAGAGGTAATAAGGAAAAGAGCTGTGCTGTTCCCCTTCTCCCCCTAAGTATTCCAGGAGATCAAAGTACCGCTGGTTTTACGCTCATAAGGTTTAACCCATTTAAAGAAGTCTTATCTGTGTTTTCTGTTGTACACGAATCCCCTAGAAAACGTTCTCATCTTTGTCTGACTGCTGTACTTTTTCCAATCCTGGGACAGAAAGCTGCTATTTCTGAGATTCATCTGTGTTCAGTCCTGCTACTGTGTCTTTCCCCACACCCACCTACAAGGTCCAAATTAATAGCAGCATCTCAGTGTACTGAGGACATTTGCTAAAACCAAAAGTTGCATTAGCTGAGTTAGAAGTGGCTTTTCAGCCAAACTTGAAGCTCCACTATATACAGTGTGGTAAGTCCCAGCTGCTTCAGTCTTCATTCATTTGTACCACTTCTCCCCACTTCAGTCCGCCATGTCAAAAAACTGCATCAAGCTTTTGTGTGAAGATCCTGTTTTTGCAGAATATATAAAATGTATCTTAATGGATGAAAGAACTTTTCTAAACAACAACATTGTCTACACATTCATGACACATTTCCTTCTCAAGGTACGTAACACCTGTCGCACTTCCTTAAGCTTGGTAAATGCTTGTGCTTTCATTGTCTTGTGCTTTGAGAATGTTTTCAATCTTTTTTCAGGTTCAAAGTCAAGTGTTTTCTGAAGCAAACTGTGCCAATTTGATCAGCACCCTTATTACAAACTTGATCAGTCAGTACCAAAATCTACAGTCTGATTTTACCAACCGGGTTGAAATTTCCAAAGCAAGTGCTTCTTTAAATGGGGTAAGACTGCAAAGATGCGGGCAGGTACTTAAATACCCCTGAAACCACATCTGTATTTGGCTTTCATGCTTTTAACTATACAGGCTTCTACAAACTTCTATGTAAGTAGCACACATTTTCTCATGTTCGAAAGCATGAGCTAATTAAGTGCTAGTGGTAACAGTCCCGATTTCTGTGTTTGGAAATTGGGTCTGATATTGCTGTTACTGACCATACATGATGAACAGTCAGATCAGAGGCCCTACACTAGGACCTTCACTGCCTTCCATAGCTCCTATGGTGGCCATTTAACCAACACATTCTGGAAATATATGTTCAAACCCTGTTTGGTAGCAGCCTCTAGGATGAGCACCATCACCAACAGAACAGATCATGAGCAAGAAGAGCATTTGTGACACCCACCAGAAGCTATTTTCTGTAAGACCTATGTTTTTCATGAAATCATTCAAGGTTTTTAAGATACAATATGTAGGGCTTGGCAGCATGGCCTAGTGGCTAAGGTCCTCGCCTTGATCCCATATGGCTGCTGGTTCTAATCCCAGCAGCTCCACTTCCTCTCTCTCTCTCCTCCTCTCAGTATATCTGACTTTGTAATAAAAATAAATCTTTAAAAAAAAAGATACAATATGTAAGTGCCTAAGTGCTCATTTCTTTACATTTCCATAAAGTACTTTGAGTCTTCACTCTGGCTTACTTGCATGAACATAAAACAGCAATGTTAGTGATCTCACACTGACTTGTACAGCAGCAGTATCCCAGTTGGCTTGTTAGTTCTGGCATTCTAAAAATGCTGGAGAAATTGGGCAGGATGCTTAATTTGAAAATAGTTGTGTCAGAATGATGGCTGTCGAGTTTGCAGTGTTCCCATATGGGTTTTGTAGGACCTGCGGGCACTTGCCCTGCTCCTGTCGGTGCACACACCCAGGCAATTGCACCCCGCGCTCATCCCCACGCTGCACGAGCTGCTGAGCAAATGCAGGACATGTCTGCAACAGAGGAACTCACTCCAAGAGCAAGAAGCCAAAGAAAGAAAAACTAAAGGTTAATTTTATGGATTACTGTTACCCTTTGGAGGGTGGGGTACAGGCAGATTGCACCTCCTAACCCTAAATACCCAAAGCTCCATTAGCTCCCCCCCCCGGCCCCCTTCCCCAACATGATCTTAAGGAGCCCTTTCAGAGAAGTCCCCACTGTGCTGCTTGTTTTTAGATGACGAAGGGGCCACTCCTGTCAAAAGAAGGCGCGTTAGCAGTGATGAGGAGCACACCGTGGACAGCTGCGTGGGTGACATGAAAACAGAAAGCAGGGAGGTCCTGACCCCCACTAGCACTTCAGACAACGAGACAAGAGACTCTTCAATTATCGACCCTGGAACCGAGCAAGATCTTCCTTCCCCTGAAACCAGTTCTGTTAAAGAATACAGGATGGAAGTTCCCTCTTCGTTTTCAGAAGATGCGTCAAACAGCAGGTCACAGCATGCAGAGGGCCAGGCCAGCCAGGGTCAATTTGAAGACTGTAAAGAATTCAAAGAGCTCCACTGTTCCAAAGATCCCGCCCTACCTGAGGAAGAGTCCGAGTTCCCGTCTACTTCCATCTCCGCTGTTCTGTCTGACTTGGCTGACCTGAGGAGCTGTGATGATCAAGCTCTGCCCTCCCAGGACCCTGAGGCGGCTCTCAGCTGTGGCCATTCCAGAGGACTTCTCAGTCACATGCAGCAACAGGACATCTTAGATACCCTGTGCAGGACCATTGAATCTACCATCCATGTGGTTACAAGGCTGTCTAGCAAAGGAAACCAAGCTGCTTCTTGACATTAGATGTAGCATGTCTCCTTTTAAGACCCCCCCAACTTCCCAATGCTGTTTGTATAAGTTTTGCTTATTCGTTTTTGTGCTTCAATTTGTCCAGTGCTCTCTGCTTGAATGGCAAGATAGATTTATAGGCTTAATCCTTGGTCAGGCGGAACTCCAGATGGAAAACCTTGCATCTTCAGTATACTTTCTAAAGGGCAATCAGATAATGGATGTTTCATGTAATTAAGAGTTCACTGTAGCTTTCATTTAATACAGCTGTCCGAGAGTAACAGGGTTCCCTGGCCCTGAATGATGTAATTTAAACTTACAGCATTTTTACTGTGTATAATATGGTGTCCTCTGTGCCAGTTTTGTACCTTATAATAGAGGCAGATTGCCTCCGATCGCTGTGGTTCTTATTATCAAAATTAAGTTTACTTGTATACGGAAAAACCACAAGAAATTTGATTCTGTAAAGAATCCTCTTTAGCTGTGGCCTGGCAGTATATAAATGGTGCTTTATTTAACAGAATACCTGTGGAGGAAATAAAGCACACTTGATGTAAAAATAATTGTTTTATTTTTATTGACATGACTGATTGCTATTCTGTGCACTTAATTAAAACTGATTGTGATGACTTTTCATTTGTTTACATATGTTGCTTCAGTCTTCTCAGAGGAAGGTAATGAGAAAACTGGAGGGGGAAGCATTGGTCCACTGATCTATTTCATGACAAGTCCAAAAATAGTCACTTACCCCACTGACTCCTCAGTCCTGTCCACCCCAGGGTGCGTAACTGCTGCAGGGCTGCCCCAGCAGTACAGCCAGCTGGCCCTCACATCAACATGCCACTGTTTCACTAACGAAGAGCTATACACCTTACACACCCTAAAGTAAAATAAAAAATAAAGGAACAGTATCAACATGCCAATTTTCTGTCTCCTTGAAGTTAACCTACAGCCGGAAGCAGGCTTGCCACTGTGCTCGGGGAGGGGTTTGCTGCTGGGGAGGAAGGTGAGGTTCCCGCCACCTCAGTTGCAGCACACTGCTGCACACTGCCTGCAGGGCCCCGACGCTACGTAGGTTCATGGGTTTCATCCAATATAAAGTAAGTTAAAAAGGAAGAGGTAAAGCTGATAGGACACTGTTCTGCTTACAAAAGTGCCCTCCTACAAGGTCGTCAACCATGCAGGGTGGCCAGCTGCAGTAAACCTTTTATTTCTTCAAAATGCTGCTTCTCCCAACAGAACTTCATGTTCTCTTCCTTACAGACAGGAACTCCTTTACAGTCCAATTGCAGTTCTGTTTGCCCCAGAACAGGCACAAAACTCAGGGCAACTGTTGCATAGTGTTCTGGAAGAAAAATAAGAAACATCACTGTACTACAAATAGGGAAGCACAGACAACACTTGCAGAACCCCCAGGTCTGCTGGTGGTGGCCTTTACAGACAGGATGCCAGTCACATACCTTCTGGCCAGTTCCTACATCTCCATTTCATGATGATCTTTTTATTTGTTAACTGGAAATGAATGAGAAATGCCACTGAAAATCTTAAAATAGCATCTACAGTGAAACACCCTTTCATTAAAACCTGCAAAATACTAGAATAACCAACCAACCACATATGGTCCCACTTTTCTTCACAGAACCATTGAGTCAAAAATGCTTTACTGCAAACATGTTTCATGACCGTATTAACACCAGTGACAGGGTAACAACATCTGGTGACCACAGCACAGCTCGTGCCCAGGGTGAGGCAACTGACCCAGCCAATCCGGCTGCACAGCTAGTGGCAGACTCGTGCTGATAAACGCCTGTTACTTCCAAAGTCAAGCATCTACAGCTCCGTCTATCATTTCTTACTACAAACACTACTCAAACATTGTTTTTAAATATACAGTTGTTATGACTATGAGCTCAGCTAAAAACCCAAAGCACTTAAAAAAAGGATGAGGCAGTGTTAACCAAAGGGGCTACTCCCAGTGTATCACTTTGAACCCCAACTTACTTACCAGTTCTACGTATTCACCAGTGATGTTCCCATCAAACATTTGGAATTTACCTCCCTTTTCAGCTTCTAATACAGCAGAAGATTTAGAAAACTTTTGCACCAACTAACAAAGCAAAAAAAACAGTGAGCATGTTATTTCCAGCATGTTACCTCTTTCTTACTCTAAATGGAAATAATGTTATCACTGTAGTTGGGTTTTGTTCTTTTTAATGCTGCATGAAAGCTTTTGCTTACAGAAAGTAAAATACAAAAGCTGGGCCCAGCTCCATAGCCTAGTGGCTAAAGTCTTTGCCTTGCATGCACCAGGATCCATATGGGCACTGGTTCTAATCCTGGGGGCCTGCTTCCCATCCAGCTCCTGCTTGTGGCCTGGGAGAGCAGTTGGACAACCCAAAGCCTTGGGACCCTGCACCCATGTGGGAGACCCAGAAGAGACTCTGAGCTGGCTTTAGATTGGTGCAGCTCCAGCCATTGCGGCTCACTTGGGGAGTGAATCATTGCACGGAAGATTCTCTGGCTCTCCTCCTCTCTGTATATCTGACTTTCCAATGAAAATAAATCTTTAGGGCCTGGCACCGTGGCCTAGCAGCTAAAGTCCTCGCCTTGAACGCCCCGGGATCCCATATGGGCGCCGGTTCTAATCCCGGCAGCTCCACTTCCCATCCAGCTCCCTGCTTGTGGCCTGGGAAAGCAGTCGAGGACGGCCCAAAGCCTTGGGATCCTGCACCTGCATGGGAGACCTGGAAGAGCTCCTGGCTCCTGGCTTCTGGCTTTGGATCGGCGCAGCACCGGCCATTGTGCTCACTTGGGGAGTGAATCATCGGATGGAAGAGCTTCCTCTCTGGCTCTCCTGCTTTCTGTATATCTGACTTTGTAATGAAAATAAAATCTTTTAAAAAAAAAAAAGCTGCCTCCTCCACCCCACACCGGCTACACAGTCCCCAAATTTGCCCTCATCTCCTCAAAAAACATCCTCAGCCTTTTCCATTCTCACCATTCAGGCCTTTGCAACAAAAACAGCTGCAAGGGAACCCAGAATGCAGCCCCTACTGAGGCGCCCCATCGGGAGGTGCTTACTTCCTTCACAGTGAAGATGCTGTACAGCTGCTCCACGGATGTGTCAAACCGTTCTGTCAGGCGCAGCGCAGCAGTGGGGATCCTGACTCCCAGCGCCGCTGGGGACGGAGCCTGGACCGCAGGAGAGCAGAAGGTCACACCAGAGAGGCATTTGCCTGGGGTTTCTCATCAGACACAAAAACGTCCTCAGGTGCCTGCTACCCCTCCCGACACTAGGACAGGACAGTAGCACGCGACGCCCTGATGGCACCAGCATGGGCAGAGAGCTCACTGATGCCAGGAGCTGGCAGCTGGACCCCTTCCCATGCTACACCTGGACACTCCAAGATGAGTGCACTTGAGGCTATGGAGGGTCTGATACCAAGTCTGCCCCCAGGACAGGCACTGACCAGAGGGCAGCAGGGACACCTCGCCACCTGCTGCATGGTCTGCTGCCTACAGTGTTGCACGACAAGGCTGGCAACACCAGCCCATGTGTCAAGAACCAGAGCCTCAGGGCGCCATTCCCACAATACACCAGGCTCCCCAAGGTGCGTGCTGATGACCACGCACCCCAGCCTGGTTATCAGAAGGCTGCCGGGTGAGGCACCCACTGCCCAACCAAAGGTCACACCTGCATGGCATCCTCACTCAGTTTCCTTTGAACTGTCAACTCCTGGGTCGCCATAGCCTTGGTTGGTAGAATCATCCCCAATGTGAATTCTGCAAAGCAGCACAGGAAATGCTTTCTAAGAACACGGTAGAAAACCCCAAACAGAACAGAAGAAAAGAACTGGTATTCATGAAAAGCATTCCTACAGCATTCTGTGAATTTCAAGACCATCCCACATTTCACAAAGTCACTGATGACACAGGTTCCATGGCCATCAGTTCCTTAAGTCTTCCTTTTTCAAATGTTTTGCTTTTTATCAAGTTCTTAAAAAGTAGCAAGATTTTCAGATGTTATTCAAACAGCTGAGCTGTAGGTAACTGGATATCTGAGATCCAGACACCTGCTTGTTGGGTCAGAGCCCGAGCTCACAGCACTCAGCCTGGCAGCTGGCTGCCACTAGGTGGCCCCACCCCACCGCTGCACCCTGCCGGCCACTTGGCCTGGGCTGGGAGCACCCCGACGGAGAGCAGACAACACTAACCTCAACCTCACTTCTAGGTGTGTCTCAACTCTCACCTGCATACATTTGCCCCACTGAGGCTTCACAAGCACTGACTACTCCCAGGCACTGGATAAAGCCGTAAAAGACTAGCTCACCTTGGTCACAGGGCAGACCCTGAACAGGCAATCACACAGACAATGGGGTGCCTCACCCCCCAGGGCTACCTGTGAGCCTGCTGCAAGTGCAGACGCCGCCTCATCTGGAACCAGCTCCTACCTTTGGCTCTACCATCGAGCCTGCACTGAGAGTCAGCTCTGGAGCCCTGGGCGTCCAGGGATTAACCCAGGGAACCCAGACCTCGGCACAGCTCGCCCTGGGTGGACATGAGATGAGTCCTCAGCCCCAGGGGCCACCCTTACCAGTCTTCAGTGCCTTCAGGTACTCTCCAAGGGCCTCCCTGACCTTGGCGGTGCCCGCAGTTCTCATGAGATCTTTCAAGACATCCCCATCTCCTTTCTTTTTACTCACATTCACCTACACACAGGAAAAAACAACATAAACCTAAGGAAAAACCGGCCTGAGGTATTGTTACAACATAGAGCCATACACAGAACCAGGATGGCACTGAAGGGAAGCGAGGTACACCTGCGGCAGCTCCTCCCACATTCAGGGGATACAAGGGTTTTTAATCGAGGATCCATGACAGAGGTGGTAGCCAACCCTGAAGGGATTTGACAGAATGTCAATCCCTGAGGACCAACAAAATGGCATACAGGCTAAGCCGCCTTCTCCGGTGCTGGCATCCCACACGGGCAACAGCTTGTGTACCAGCTACTTGTGTCCTGGCCCTAGCCCTTTGGAACCCTGGCTGAGGCTGGCGGATCCCACCCAAATGCCTGTGCCCGAGTAGGCTTGGCGGCCCCCAGGCACTCCCCAACGGCATTTTGTCTTAGGAGAAGGTTGCCTGTGTTTTCTTATTTCCAGGGACCTCCTGGCTCCCCGCAGCACGCTGCCCTGCCTGGGCAGCCCCGGACACGAAGACCACTGCTATGCCCAGGCCAAGCCTCTACACATAGAATTCTCTGCCAAAGACAAGTGCAGGGGGCAGTGGTGTCTCCGTGGCTGGTGCTGGGCCCTGGCCTGCTCACTCAGGTTCCATGCCCTGGCCCGCACTGGGCCTGTGCTCACTGCTGCACTCTTGGGTCACCGCCCATGCCACCCATTGCTGGCTGCCTTCTGACAGCGATGGGACTGGGAAACAGGGCTGGAGTCCATCCCTGGCTGCCCAGAGAGCACTTCCTCTTGCCTGATAACACCCAGCTTTATGTAAATATCCTCCCACTGCCCTGAGGGAGCTGGGCAGGGTGGTCCTAGCCAGGGTTGCCCCCTTGCTCTCCGGTTCTGTTAAACTGAATTGCAGATGAATTAAAAGGTTTTCTCATTAAAAAAAAAAAAGTGGCAGTAGATACCTGATCCACTCCTTGGACCCTGCACCCACATGGGAGACCCACAGGCAGCTCTTAGCTGTGCCTTGGCTTTGCGGCCATCCGGGAAGTGAAATCTGTGCCTCCTGTCTCAGTTCTAACACTGGCTTTCAGATAAAAGTTTTCTAAAGTGAACTCCTTGGGACCTCATGATGGCCCAACGGCCTAATCCTCCCGCCTACCAGGGCCAGCATCCCACGTGGGCACTGGTTCACATCCCAGCTGCTCCACTTCAATCCACCTCCCTGCCTATGGCCTGGGAAAGCAGTGGAGGATGGACCAAGTGCTTGGGAACCTGTACCTGTGTGGGAGAGCAAGAAGCTCCTGGCTCCAATTTGCTCAGCTTGGCCCACTGCAGCCATTTGGGAAATAAATCAGTGGATAGAAGATCTTACTGTCTCCTAAGTCTACCTTTCCAATAAAAATAAGTCAATCTTTTAAAAAATAAACTGGAAGATAAATAAAAACAAAACCCCTGATCTACATACAGGATCCTGTGCATATGAATCCCATTGCTGAGGTGGTCCCTGGCTTCTATCAGGGCCAGCAGCTACCTGGGCTCGCCCGTGCCCCTTGAACCCTCAGAACAGCCCTCACACGCAAGAATCAGGTCTGGGATGACCTCAAAGCTTCCTTGGGGAACCCTCCAACTGAACTGCTGATCTCAGAACCCCAACCATGAAGAGAAGTGCAGGTTCCATGGTCTGACCAAGGAGTGCAAGTGTCAAAGCTGAACCTCCTCAGAGGCTCAGACAGAGCAGTGGATATCATACCCAGGTGCACATGGAGGATATGGCAGTCCATCAGAACCTGCAGAAGGCACCTGGTACCACAACTGAGGACAGAGGACAGAGGACAGAACAGATCAACTACCCAGCCACGCATTGGCAGTTAAGATCTGGGCAAACGGAGACTCTAAGGTGGACTGTGTCAACCAGTGGATTTCATCGTGCTTGGAATGGACTCGGAATATGCCCCATGTCGGGGACCTGGGATGAGTGGGAGGCTTGGTGGGGCTTCTCCTTTTATCTCTCCCCTTACCCCAGATACAGAAAAAAAAATAATAATGTAGAAAAAAGAAAAAAGAGGCAGAGCCTGAATACCAGGGGAAAAAAACAACAGGGCTGGTCTCCATAGAGGTGTGCTGTGTGACTCCACACATGCGAGGGCTCTCATAACTTGGGACCAAAACAGGGACAAAGCTGAATCACTTCTTATACATAGGGTTACATAAAATACATTAAATTTATTTTCCCCTCTTTCTTGTAGCACTAATGTGGCCTCCAGAGAATTACAAAACAGTTGGCATTACTTTTATGCTGATCAGCACTGGCCTTGCATCCCAAAGCCCCTGATTTCTGAACACCCAGCCCTGGACAAAGGGGGAGGCGGAGGGAAGACAGGTGCAGGCTGGGGCACAGGGGTCCCCGCGGCCTGGCCAGCTGCCCTGCGGGGGACCAGCCCCGAGCATCTATTCACCTAAACCCTTCCTCACAAACCCAATCAGCCCAAGGGCCCCTCTTCAGACCCCGGGGCCACTGCTGCCAGGGCTGGCAACCACTGGGGGAGAACAGAGCCAGCAGGCTGTCCACACACATCGCAGGCCCCCGCTCACCTGAGCTGCCCCACTCAGCAGCCACGCACCCCAGAACCCGCCACCTGCATTTGTTAAAGGAAACATCACGGGTACCTCTGTGTCCTCAACTTCATTCTCTTCAGAAAGGCTGGGTATCTCGATCAACCCCTTGTGCTTGGCGCCAGATTCTTTAACTGTACCTAAAAAAGCAAACAGCCAGGGAAGTAACTGCACACACACACACACACACACACACACAACACACACAACCCAGCCACACTCAACGCTCTCTGCTGCCTCACAGGATAACCGGCTGCCTTGAAGGGGAAGAGGGTCACACAGGCACAAAGGATTCTGCAGACAGAGCGCAGGCTGTGGCGTGGAGAGTGAGGCAAGCCCTTGCCCCGACTCCAGACCGTGCCTAGCTCTTAACTCATGAGGCTGTCTGTGGGCCAAAAGACATGAGACTAAGGCCAAAGGCTCCTCAAGGCCTTGGTCCCTGAAACTGGGGGAGGTGGCAAGAGAGTCCGCCAAAACTCCACGGACAGGGCTCCTGGGGTCCTGTCCTAGCAAAGTGGGCTGTGCTGATGCTTGCTGCATGTTGCAGGGCCTCAGGCAGCCCCTAAGAGCAGGAGACCGGAGCTGAGGCCACAGCCTAGGGCTCCAGGGGGGCGACCCATCCCCTGCACTTGTCCCTTGTCCCCAGAACCCCAGGAAGCACAGTCTATCTGACTAGCAGCCAGGCATCACAGGAGACAGGCAGCCAGAAGACCCACAAGTGGCAACAGAACCGCCCATGGGATAATCAAGGGACAAACACCACGCAGCAGACCTACATGAGGCAATACTGTGTGGCCACATGGCGGCACTCAGAACCCTGGGGACAAAGCAGACGGTGGGGAAGGCCACGTGCTGATGCTCTGTGTACAGGGTCTCAGCAAGAGTGCTGACAGGGTCAAGGTGGGGCTGAAGCGTGGTGGAGCAGGGAGCAACCAGAATACACCAGAAACCATGGATAGCATCTTTAAACAGAAGCACCACAGGCATAGGAATTTTCTCATAAAACTGTGGTTATATACAACACAATGTCCTTGGGGCCGGTGCAGCAGCATCGCAGCTTGAACCTGTTTGCAGGGCTGACATCCCATACAGGCACTGGTCCATGTCCTGGCAGCTCCACTGCCCATCCAGCTCCCCATTTGTGGCCTGGGAAAGCAGGCAAGCAGCGGATGGGTCAAGTCTTTCTGACCCTGCACCTGCATGGGGGACTGCGAAGGCTCACCACAGCTGGGGCCAGAGGACATTCGGCAATAGCCATTGTGGCCCATGTAGGGAGTCAATTAACAGATGGAAGATATCTGTGTCTTTCTAACTCTGCCTTCCAAATAAAAATAAACCTTTTAAAAAATTAACAGTGGAAACGAGGAGGCCAGGATACATAACACCAGAGCTCCACAAAGTTCAAGGAAAAAATGCAATTAGAAAGGGCAATCTGTGCGAATATTCAGCTTGCTGGTGCAGGCACTCACATCCCACAGAACACTGAGGGAGCCCAGCTGTGGCCAGGACGGACATCTGAGCACAGGTCAGTACACACGAGCTGTCTTCAATAATCTTTGGAAAAGATGTGTATTTGTGGTGCAGAAAATGTTGAAGTTTCACGATGGGCAAACCAAATACAAGATTTGCAAAAGGTCACAGCAAAACAGGCTTAGGAGAGGAAGCACGTTTTCCACCAGCCTTGTGGGAGATGAGAAAACAGAGCTGCACAGTTCACAGGATGGAGATGTGAGAGCCTGAAGGAGGTGGCCACTGGCAGGTGTTCCCAAGTGGTGGCAGCGAAGGGTCCTGCGGAGAGTCCCCTCCAAGCTACCTGTGCTCGGTGCTAGGCCCCCACCCACAGCTCTGCAAACACTGCCTTACCTCTCCAGCCCAGCTTGATGTTCCACTCATAGAAGAAGATGAGCTTTCCCTTGCGGTTGCTGCACGAAGCCTCGCCTTCCACCTGCTTCAGCTCACAGAGCTCGGCTCGGCCGGCCTCGTTCTCCACCGCGATCCCCACCAGCAATTCCCGCAGTTTCCCTCGGGACCAGGCAGTGGCATCACGCTCCGTCCTGCCAGGGACCAGGGAAGGCCACAAGGGGTGAGTGGCAGCTCCGGGCCGAAACCAGCTGCCCCGCTGGGCGCCAAGGGTCCCCACTCCCGCCCCCCTGCCCACGCCCCCAGGCCGGGCCGGCAGCTCGCTCCTGGGGCCGTTATTCCCCACAACGTCGAGCGCGCTTTTGTCTGAAAACCTCCGGCCAGGTCGAAGAGGGCCCAGCCCCGGCACAGGATGGGCAGCACCTGGGCCCTACGCGGCCGCTCAGAAGCTTCCATCGCGGCCCCGACCAGTTACCCAGCTCCCCCACCCCCACCCAGGCCCCTTCCCGAAGATCCCGTCCGAGGACCCGCAGGCCGCTGGACGCTTGTCAGGGCCCTGTCCATGGTGCCAGGGCCTGGCAAGTGCCCACCCCCCTGCCCCCGCTCGCCGTCCGGGCCTCGCTCTGCCCTGGGGACCTGTCCGGCACCGCCTCGGTGGCCCGGAAGGCTCACGACAGCTGGGGCCGGAGGACATCCCGTCCCGCTCCGGCGGCAGCCGCGGGTCCACGCTCCCGGGAGAAAGCCAAAGGCGCGCGGCCGACCCGGCTCGCCGGAGGCCCGCGGGACGAGCCCCGAGAGGAGCCCCCACTGCTGCCCGCGGCGCACAGCCGACGCAGGGCCCCGCACTTGGCCGCTCCCTTTCCCGCTCGCAGCAGGGCGGACTCGTGGCCTCTGACCGCCGGCGCCCAAAGGTGGCCGCTCCCAAGTCGCTCTCGCGGCCCGCGCAACTCTGGGAGGCGGCGCCGGCGAGCCCCCGGGGCCCGGGAGGCGCCCAGCGAGGCCCGCGTCCTCCCCCAAGGGCGCCGCGCTCGCCCAGGAAGGCCCGCGGGCCGCGCGCCCGCACCAGTGCCAGTTGTTCACGTTGGTCCCGTCCTCCCGCTCCTCCACGATCCAGCGTGGATCCCCGTGGCCCCATTTGGCCATGGCGGCGCCGCCTCGGGCCCACTCAGGGCAGCCCGCGGCAGCTGGGGCGCAGCGCCGGCTGCAGCGGATCGGGTGTTTCCGGCCGCCCAGCCCGGGAGCGGCGCGTTCGCCAGGCCCAGAAAGTACCAGAAATCCCCGCCCCCAGCCCCGCCCCGTCCTGCCCGCCCGCCCGCTCCGCCTCGCCGCTGCCGAGCGCAAAGAGGCGGCCGCCGCAGGGGCCTGAGGCCGCCGGGCGGCTCCGGGCGGGCTCTTCGCGCCTGGCTGTCGGCGAGGCCGTGCGCGGCTCACGCGGGCCTTCCTCACGCCGTGCGGCCGCTGTAGGCCGGGGGCAGCCGTGAACCTGGCGCGCGGGGTGAAGGCAAGTGCGCTGGGCATCGCCCTTCCTCTTCGCCAAGCGAGAGTTTATCCACGGGTTCTCGCCAGGTCGTTCGCCCTGCCATTCCCAGGCCGGCAAGCACCGAGAGCCTGGTTATCTCAGCAGTGTTTACACGGTGTTAGGCTCGTGGTGATCTTTTGGCGGTGACAAGCCCGTGTTCTCCCAGCCGAACACACTTTGCAGTTGTTAACTGGGTAGTACTGCGTCCTTTTGCGATCCCACCTCCTAGCTACACCTGCCGCAGCTGATTGGAGATTGTTAGGTACACGTGGCTGTTTATTTAGCGGGGAAGGTGGGTAGAAGCATGGTTGGGACCTGGTCTTTTGCCTCTGGTCTGTGCGTGTCCGTGAAATTACAGTAGGCGGTTTGGGTGCATCAACCAAGGCTTGCCGTGCCCGCATCTGTCACAGCGCAGGTTCTGAGTCCTGGCTGCTCCGCTTCTGGTACAGCTTCCTATATATGTGCCTGAGAAAGCAGCGGAGGATGGCTCAAGTGGTTGGGCCCGGTTCCCATGTGGGACACCTGGGGAAATCTGCCTCCTGGCTCTGCAGCCTTCTGCGGGAGTGAATCAGCAGATGAAAGATCTCTCTCTCTCCCTTTTAATTCTGCCTTTCAAGTAAATTTTCAATTAAGTTGCCCTAAAGTATGTTAACAGTGATTTCACAATGAGCGTTATCAGTATTATTAAAATATTTGTTTTGGAAAAAAAAAAACTGAGTTGATAGGTAAGAGAAAAGATATGCATGCAGGCCCAAGGTATCACCCTCCTCTTATAATTACAGAATTCCTCCTGGAACAATCTGGTGCGTGAGCCTCTTGACCAAATGACTGCACACAGCATCACCACCAGTGCCAGAAGAGAGGGGTGTACTGGCTTGTACATATTACATCCGTGTGATGTACTAACCCAAAAAGCCCCAGCTGAATCTAAGCAGGAGGAAACAGAAAAAACAAATTGAGGATCCGGTGCGTTGGCCTAGCGGCTAGTCCTCACATTGCATGTGTTGGTAACCCCTTCTGGGTGCCAGTTCTAGTCCTGCTTCCCATCCATCTGGTGTGGGAAAGCAGTCAGGAATGGCCCAAAGACTTGGGACCCCGCACCTGCATGAGAGACTCGGAAGAGACTCTGGGCTCCTGCTTCAGATGGGCACAGCTCCAGTCGCTGCGGCTGCTTGGGGAGTGAATCAATGGACAGAAGATCTTCCTCTCTGTATATCTACTTTCTGATAAGAAAAAATCTAAAAAAAAAAATTGAGGGAAATTCTGCAAAACAAGGGTGTGCTGAATAATTTAAATAAAATGAAATAAAATAAAATTAGGAATGGCAAATGACTGAAGAGATGCAACTACTAAATGCAGGGCAAGATTCTAAGATTGGCACCTCCAGCCAAAGCAGTTTAAAGTGATAGAATGGGGGGGGTTCTCAAAGCACTGCAGGCAGTATGCTAGTTTCAAAGGAGAATGTTCCAGTTCTTTGGAGATGCATGTGGTAACGTTTAAGGGCAAAGTATTATGGTGTCTGCAATGATCTTCAACTGATGAAAGGAAAGCAGAAAAGAAGTGGGGCAAATGTTGACACTGACTGCTCAGTAATGAATTTCAGGTTGTATTGCACCATTCTTACCAGTCTGATAAATTTGAATTGTTCTCAATATAAAACTTTGGACAGGCAGAGCAGGTGTTGAGCCTCCCAGTTAAAATGCCTAAATCCGGGCCCGGCGGCGTGGCCTAGCGGCTAAAGTCCTCACCTTGAACGCCCCGGGATCCCATAAGGGCGCCGGTTCTAATCCCAGCAGCTCCACTTCCCATCTAGCTCCCTGCTTGTGGCCTGGGAAAGCAGTCGAGGACGGCCCAATGCTTTGAGACCCTGCACCCGTGTGGGAGACCTGGAAGAGGTTCCTGGTTCCCGGCATCGGATTGGCGCAGTACCGGCCCGTTGCGGCTCACTTGGGGAGTGAATCATCGGACAGAAGATCTTCCTCTCTATCTCTTCTCCTCTCTCTGTACATCTGACTTTGTAATAAAAATAAATCTTAAAAAAAATGCCTAAATTGGGCTTGGCAGCGTGGCCTAGTGGCTAAGGTCCTCGCCTTGATCCCATATGGCTGCTGGTTCTAATCCCGGCAGCTCCACTTCCTCTCTATCTCTCCTCCTCTCAGTATACCTGACTTTGTAATAAAAATAAAATAAATCTAAAAAAAAAAAATGCCTAAATCCCATATCCGAGTGCCTAGATTTGATTCTCAGCTCATTTTCTGCTTCCCACTAATAATACCTGGGGAGACAGTGGAGCTTTATTTGAAAGAGTTACAGAGAGAGATCATAACTAGTTCATTCCTAGAAGGGCCATAATGGACAGCAATTGGCCAGGCTGGAGCCAGGAGCCCGGAGCTCCATCTGGGTCTCCCATGTGGGTGCAGGGGGCCACATACTTGGACCTAGCCCACTGCTTTCTCACTTAACACTTCGGTGAATTCCTTCTGCCTCCTCACAGCGGACAGGATCCAGTCCACAGATACTTGGTCCCAGCAGAAGATACCAGCACATCAGCTTTAGCCAGTGACTTTCTGAGGAACCGTCTCAACTATTCAGCACATGAGTTGAGTATCCCCACCATTCACGTCGGTGTCCTGGGTCCCTAAACCGCACGCCACACAGCCATTCCATGTTTCACCAATGTCTGTTGCAGTGGTTTAGATCATACTGTGCCAATATCCTGGTTTCTCTTCAGACTGTATAAATCTTTCACCTTTTGCTAGATCATACTGTGCCAGCTTTTGCTGATGTATGCCATGTGGGCAAACAACATTCAGCCACTGAAATTACCCAAAGTTCGAGTGTTCTGCTACTGGTAACTCAGGATTTTCCACATCTGTCAAAAACGCTATCAGTGTGACGGGTCTTAGGACTGGATTCAACAGGGGTTTTGTAACGCAAGACCCCAATCCTGATACCTAAGTTTCCATCAGGACGGCCGCAACATGATGTGGTCACAAATGCCTGGATCAGGGTACCTGCTTCAAAGGTGCCCCTGGCATGCAACCTAACAGACATCTGTACAGATGCAAAAGGCTTCCTTCACAAATGACAACAGTGTTTGAGAGAATTTTAAGGACGTTTAATACTTTTTTAAAAACCATATTCAAGTTCTGAGTATTTTAACTTACAGAATTTTGCACGCAGCCAACTTGTTTCTGTACAAAGGTAAAAGACCATGCGTGTGGGGTGAGTCCTGCTATTCTGATAGTTCAGTACCACTTTGTACCTTCAGCCAGCCCACAGTTGGTTAAAGGTCACGCTGCTTTCCCTCTCGGCCAGGGCTGGCCTCATTTTCTCTCCTTGTGTTCTCGTGTGTAGCTTCGAGGGGCAGGGTATTCGTTCCCAAGATCCACAACAATCACCTCCCTAGAGAATGTCACGCCTTTTAAAGGCCTTTTGTTATTGTCCAAAACTGAAGGTGTCCTGTTGATGGATGCGTGTGTTTTCTGAAAATCCTCACCCTGCAAGAGAACAGGACAACTTTACAAAAGATCAACTTGCAACCCTCACATACCCTGCTTATCAAACTATGAGCCATGTGTACATGACAAAAGATGACCAATAAAGGCTAATGGCATAAGAAAGCAGTGACAACCCATCACAAACACAGTTTCACATGTTGCTGGCTGTCAAAGCCCACAGTGACATTCTCCAATGCCCTCGGACACGGGGTGCTACCCTCCATGTGCAACTGTCAAACCCCATGGCCACCTGACCCCTGCGCCTGGACAGGCAGGGCACAGCCACATGATGCTGGCAGGGGGAGGGGTTTGTATGAGTTGTTCCTGGTGGGAATCCCTCGGCATGACGCTCAGCAGGCCCTGGCAATGGCCATGAACAGCTGAAGGAGAAGCCTGTGACAGGAACAGGCACCTGGGGTGTGCCCCATGCTCAGCCTTCGTGAGAAGGAGTAGTTTACTTTAACATCTCATTTATAACCTGGCAGTATTGGAAGCCCAGATGATCCCCAAAGTCTCATATAAGGTCTGTGATCCTGGGGACACCGAAAACCAAAACCAAGGATGACTCAACTAAGAAAAACCCGAATGTCAGAATGTAGAACAAGCAAGTTTCCAGGCTCAGGTTAACCACCTGAGCTGACAAGCCAAGAATAGTTCCAACAACCAGCAGAGCCTGGGCAGGCAGGCTGCAACTACAGAGCAAGCACACCTTACTTTCCGCTCACACATGAAGCTCTGCCTGATCCTGAGAGTGGAAAAGCTCCTCACCTCCTGGTTGGTTTCTTCAGCATTCTCGGGACCTTTCATTCTATCCTCTTCCTCTGCCTCCATATCATCTCTGTTCTCAAGGGATGCATTCACCACTTCCTTGCTCCGTCTCTGGACAAGAATGCCAGGCCTCGGAGGTGCATTCAGATTCACCACCTGCCTCAGGATCCTGGGAAATCAATCTGGGGTCACACACACAGCACGTGGCCCAGGCACCAGCATCCCACACCGTGACTTCCGGGGCAGCTGAGGATACACTCACTTTTCTTGGTTTCCTGGGGGGTTAACCTCAGCATTAGCAACTGGACAATCTTGCCCTCCATCACCATCTGTACATGGGCCTTTTTCTGTCTCTTCCTGTTTCTTGCTTTGGAAACTGAAAATGAACGAGCAGACAGCATTCATGGGAATTTGGGTAGACTTGGGGTTCAGGGATTTCCCTCTTAAACAGGAGCTTGATTAGCATATCTGAACTGGAAAGAGGCACTAGCTATGGCATTATTCCTTGTCCCACTTCACACTGTTATATTATTTCTAGATGTTTGCAGCTGGGCCTTGAAACCCAATCCCAATTCATCAGTGTGGGTTTATACCATTTATATAGAAAAACCACCAGTAAAAGGAGGATGCAAATGAGGCAAATCAGAAGCAAGATGGAGAAAGAGAAGGCCGTGGTTTCAAAGCTCATAGGGTTAGCTAGAAGACTTGTCCACTCCCACAGTCACCCAGAATGTCCAAATATTCTTCTCCAGTTCCGTTCGAGTGTGGTTCCCTTGTTCCTTTTAAGTTTTCTAGAAAGAGAACAAGCAAAGCCTGTGTTCACTGTGGCTCCTTTGGTCAGCTTGGCTTTACCACGGACGCTCTGCAGCTCCCAGTGCAGTTAACTCACACCAGCTAATTTCTCTCCATAAATGCAGAGGGGGGTGAGGTGGCCAGAGGGGAGACTGAGCTGGGACACGTGTGATCACACAGCTCACCTCCCCTCGCCCCAAAAACCATCAAAATCCAGAGAAGGGAGGAATCGAGCAGCTGGAGCCGGGCCTGCCTCCCCATTCTCCTCTGGGCCAGTGACATCACAGAACCTTGGAACTGCCAGGTGGAAGACAGAGTGCCTCCCACTGGGGCCAGCCAGCACAGGAGGCAGGAGCAGCTCAGCAGCTCAGTGCTGTCCCTAGGCCTGCCACCCCTTTCCCACCTGCTGATAGACCTTTCTTCCCAGCCTCCAGAGAGCAGCGTCCCTCCCCCGGGCTCAATGCTTTCCTTGCCTTGTTTGCAGACCGTGAACAACTGATCTATTTCCTTCTTACAAAGTGCCTCTTGAACACGCTGAGATCAGCCCCCTCTCAAGGGTGCATCCCAGGCTGACCCATCTCCCTGGACCGACTTCCTAAGCACATAAGCCAATTGGCAGGTCTCACAGCCGAGGCTGAGGGGGCAGGATTGGGATGAAGATGATCAGAGTGAGGGTGGTCCCTGCCCTGCCCAACCTAACTTCAGGAAACAGTGAGTGATGCTCAGAGCAAGGAGCCAGAGGGTGGGACTGGGCTTTTCTGAGAAGAAAAATGGGTGTAATCGCGAACAGTACCTGCTGCCAACATCATCTAAGGTAAGGTAGTCAGGGATGAGCCTGGCGAGGGTGGCCTGTGATGTTGCTATAAGAAAATGTCACAGAGCAGCTCATTTACCAAGAACAAGCATTTCTTTCTCATGTTAAGCAGCCTGGAAAGTCCAAGTGCAAGGTTCGAGCCCTGCCTCTTAGCTTCCAGAAGGAAACCAAATGCTGAGCCTCGTGCAACTCAGCATAAAGGCAGCTAGGAGTGTGTACACACCTGCATGCCCAGTGAGGACACTGGTATAGATGAGAATGCACACATTCCAACGGGGTGCCCAAGGGACTGCATCTAACACAGGAATCCTAGATGGCACACGTGCACAGCAGGGGCTCTCCCTAGACACGCCTCAACGGCTTTGTCTTTGCTTTCTTAGTTTTTTTTTTTTTTAAAGATTTATTCATTTTATTACAGCCAGATATACACAGAGGAGGAGAGACAGAGAGGAAGATCTTCCGTCCGATGATTCACTCCCCAAGTGAGCCGCAACGGGCCGGTACTGTGCCGAAGCCGGGAACCTGGAATCTCTTCCGGGTCTCCCACACGGGTGCAGGGTCCCAATGCATTGGGCCGTCCTCAACTGCTTTACCAGGCCACAAGCAGGGAGCTGGATGGGAAGTGGAGCTGCCGGGATTAGAACTGGCGCCCATATGGGATCCCGGGGCGTTCAAGGCGAGGACTTTAGCCGCTAGGCCACGCCGCCGGGCCCTGCTTTCTTAGTTTTACCAAGGCAGGACTTGCGCAGTCCATATGTGTCAAACGAATGTGTGCATGTGTGCAGTTATGTGTGGGAAGGCTCAGGCCAAGACTGGTTTTTGCAGAAAATGTGGCGGTCTGAGCCAGGTGTGGCAGTCGGCTGGACTCCAAGACCACCCCTCCAGCCTTGGCTCTCAGGTGAAGTCTCAGTATATCTCCCAGGGCTGCCTCTACCCATCCTGCTGCCAGAGTGATACCTTGGTCATAGGAACATGGCAGATTTTGGGAAAGCAAAACCAGCACAGAAATCTCTGAATTCTCCTGCTTGTTAGACTTTTGTCCCCAAAAAGAACGCCCTATAGTCAACCTCGGTCTTTCACCTGTCCCCTCCTCTAAAGCTTCCAAGACTTGGTTCTAAGCCTTTCTCGGGTGCCACCATCACCAGCTGTGCTTTCTCATGGCTCTCGCTCAGGCCGAAGATGCCATGGCACATGCCTGCACCCTAGCCCCTGCCCTGATCAACTCCAGTCCTGGGCATGACTGGAGCCAACAGTCTCATATTTTTTGTCAATTCTTATCTCCTACACCCCAATTACCCCTTTATTCCAGAATCCCAGAGCACTGAAATTTGTATTTCTTCCTGTTATCAAACCCTCTTTAAAATTCTTTACCAGAATGCCTGGTAGTATCTTAAAGTGCTTCCACCCTCATGTATGTCTTTTTATTTTTCATTTTGTATCATATGACCATAAAAGCTACATATTCGGGGCCAGGGGAAGAGGCACACCAGGCAACAGCTGTGAGAAGTGGTGCCCAGGCACACCCTCTGCAGGCCCACCTTGCCCTATAGCCATGCCTGCACATGGGCTTCAGGCGACAGTGAGATTTCAGGCTGGCACTTCAGACATGAGCACAGGCAGAGCTTCCTTTTCCGGCAAGGGAGGCTTCTCTGGAGCTCTTGGCATCCGCCTCACTGTGGTCACACTTCAGTTCTTCCCAGGACAAGCAGTGATGCCTTCTCTCTGCTGGCCTGCCTCTAGGCTCCTCTGCTGTGGTGGCCAGTGTGTGTGAACTCCTGGTGTGTGTCCATAGTAACCTGGGCTTCAGGTAGGGCCAGGGCCCATGTGGGAATCCCCACTTAACTCCCCAAGACTTTGATCCACAGATGTGGTAGGATCCTCTGAGAAAAACCAGCTCTCTGGATCACAGGCCAGAGGGAGGACATTCAGAGGCATCAGGTACAGCTGTTAGAATTTAGAAAGCATGGGTAGATTCAGCACACAGACCTGCTCTTCAAGACAGTTTACAGTTCAGGAGTCAATTGGTACCCCCAGGCTGGCCTGTATCCCTTGTAGCAGCCTAAATTCATTTTTTTTAAAGATTTGTTTATTTTATTGGCAAGGAAAATGTACAGAGAGAAGACACAGAGGAGAAGAGATAGAGAGGAAGCTCTTCCGTCCGATGATTTCACTCCCCAAGTAGCCGCAACGGTTGGTGCTGCGCCAATCCGAAGCCAGGATCCAGGAACTTCTTTCTGCATCTCCCATGTGGGTACAGGGTCCCAAGGATTTGGGCCATCCTCGACTGCTTCCCCAGGCCACAAGCAGGGAGCTGGATGGGAAGTGGAGCTGCCGGGATTAGAACCGGCGTCCATATGAGATCCCCGTGCATTCAAGGCGAGGACCTTAACCATTACGTTATCATGCCTGGCCCGCAGCCTGGATTCAAGTCCTGATTACACTGCTTCTAATCCGGTTTCCAGCTAGCATATGTCCTGGGAGGCAGCAGATTATGGCCAAAGCACTTGCGTTTCTGCTACATATGTGGGGGATTCTGGATGGAGTTCTAGACTTTTGGATTCAATCTGGCCCAGTCATGGCTGTTGCAAGCACTTGGGGAGTGGACCAACAGATGGAAGTTCTCTCTCCATTTGTCCATTTCTGTCTCTCAGGTTAATAGGGACTGGTGCTGTGGGGTGGTGTAGTGAGTTCAGCTGCTGCATGCAGGACTGATATCCCATAAAGGTGCTACTACAAATCCCAGCTGCTCCATGTCCAACTCAGATCCCTATAATGAACTTAGGAAAGCAGCAGAATATGGTTCAAGTCCTTGGCCTTTGCACCCATGTAGAAGACCCGAATGAAGCTTCTGGCTCCTAGTTTTGGCCTGGCCTCAATCGTTGTGACTTGGGGAGTGCGTCAGATGATGTGGGGCAGGACAAATGACTGCTTCACGGGGCCATGCTGGAGCCTTGACACAAAGTGCAGGCCAGAAGCTGGGCTTTTGACCCTGTGAGTCAATTCCTTCCCTCTCTGCTGTCAGCCAGTTTGAACGGGGCTTATGTCTCCAGCCACACAGTACTGTCCTGCCCTTTGCTGAGCCATCGACACCAGAGGCCTGGCCCTCTCCACATGCCCTTATTCAGGCCACTAGGTAGGCTCTCTCTGGCCTCTGACAACAGGGGAAACAAAATGGCTAGCCTGTACCCTAGTCTGGCTGGAGGCGCTGCTTGGAGATCTTGTTTCAGGTTTCACAAGGTGAAAGCCACTAAAATGCATTCACATCAAGTAGTGACATTTAACAGTACGCCTGGATTGAAACTTTGCCCTCTTCTTCATTAGTCAAAACCTGTCAGTTGTTACTAGTGGAAGAGAGGAGAAAATGCTATTAAAACACAATAAATGGTTATGACCCCATAGCAATGTCCATAGAAGAGAAAGCTTGTTCTGTGGAAAGGCCTCTGCTTTATAATTTACGTTTAGCGTTTTGATGAAGACAGCACTTAGAAAACTTAGCAAGCCATTACAGCCCGAGTTGGGATTTAGGCAGTCTGTCACCACCTGACTGCTGCCCATGGACTGGGCAGCAATGAGTGATGCAGCCAGAAATTCTGCCCTTAGCAGGGTTGCTGTGGCGAAGTCAGCACTTTACCCCATGGAGGAAGAGGCAACAGCTAGCTCCCAGAGGCCACCACTTGGAGGAAGATCCTAGCAACCGCAGGAGCCCTGCAACTGCCGGCGCCTCACACCTGCCTGACGGAAACATCTCTAAGAGAGTACATCTGAAGCGAATAGTAGTAACATTGCATGCCATAACTCTTACTTTCTCTCTCTCTCTCTCTCTCTCTCTCTCTCACACACACACACACACACAATCTTCCAAATGGCCACAGTGAAGAGCTGGGAGCTAAATGCAGGGCTCCCATATTGGTGGCAGGAACCCAGTTACTTGAGCCACTACTGCTGCTGCTAGGGTCTGCAGTGGCAGGAAGTACAGCCAGCATTAAACTGAGGCACTGTGGTGTGAGGGATGCCCACTGGCGCCTTTTTTTTTTTCAAGATTTACCCATTTTTATTTGAAAGACAGACTTACAGAGAGAGAAAGATATCTCCCATCTGCTGCTTCACTCCCCAAATGAAGGTACCAATCCAAGTCCCTGCCAGCAGTATATTCTAAAGTCACCTATGGGAGCCAGCACACCAGGCTAATCCTCCATCCTGTGGGCCAGCATCCCATATGGGCACCAGTTGATGTCCCAGCTGTTCCACTTCCCATCCATCTCCCTGATTGAGGCCTGGGAAAGCAGTCGAGGACGGCCCAAAGCCTTGGGATCCTGCACCCGCGTGGGAGACCAGGAAGAAGCTCCTGGTTCCCAGCTTCAGATCAGTATCGGCTATTGCGGCCACCTGGGGAGTGAACCAGCAGATGGAAGATCTTCCCTCCCTCTCTGTAAGGTCTTTCAAATGAAAATCACTAAATCTTTGAAGTCATCCTTTCCTGTGCTCCATGGGGGCTTCCTCAGAATGCAGAGATGCAGCTGAGGAGGCAGACCCCACCAAGCCACCATCCCAGTGGTCCTGTTCAGCCTGATGCCTCGGAGCTGGGCTGGGGCTGATGGCGATCCTCTCGGTTTGTTTTTGGGCCTCTTCTGCCTTGATATCATGCTACTGTGGTGAGCAAAGACCTTGCTCCAAGGACTCAGAAAGCATGCTGGCCTTTGGTGCCATGGCTTCCTGGGATGCATGGGAGACATATCCAGGCTGACCCAGGTCACCTGCTCCTGAGACACTTCCTGTCCTCTTCATTCCAACCCAGGACATCTCAGTCCCTGTCACAGGGACACATTTCCGTGAGGGTTTCCACGGCTCAGCCTTTTGCATGTCTTGCTCTTAGGGTCCCTTGCTTCCTGTCCGTAATAACCTACACCTCCATGCAGGCAGGGAGAAGGATGTTCAAAGGGCAGAAGGGAGACTTCTTTGGGGGTTTAATTTGGACATGTGAGCCTTGGAAGCTGAGGACATTTCCCTTCTGGGTCGCCCACTTGGGTAAAGGGTCCAAAGGACTTGAGCCATCCTCCACTGCTCTCCCAGGTCACAAGCACAGAGCTGGATGGGAAGTGGAGCAGCTGGGTCACAAACTGGCACCCATATGGGATGCTGGCACTAGGTGGAGGGTTAGCCAATTGAGCTATTGCACCAACCTAGTCTATGGCTGCTTTTGCTAAGCATGTTCTCAAGATTCATTCATATCAGAGCTTAGGACAGTATTGCATTCCTTTTTATTGCTAAATAATACATCTTGTAACCATGTCAAATTCTGCTTCTCCATCTGTCAGTGGGTAGGTATTTGGTTGATATTTGGTTGAAAGGTTACTGCCATGTACCTTTAAGAACAAATTTTTGCATACTATGTTTTCATTTCTTGAATAGCAGAATTGCTGAGTCATAGTGTAACTTTACAACTAGCATTTTGAGAAAGCTCACAAGTATTTATATATTATATTTTCTTTAAAAGTGTAACCATTGGGGGCTTGGCGGCGTGGCCTGGTGGCTAAGGTCCTCGCCTTGATCCCATATGGCCGCTGGTTCTAATCCCGGCAGCTCCACTTCCTCTCTCTCCTCCTCTCAGTGTATCTGACTTTGTAGTGAAAGTGGAATGAATCTTTAAAAAAAAAAAAAAAAAAAAAAAAAAAAAAGTGTAACCATTGGGCACAGATGTTGTCACACAGGGGATTAAGCTGCCACTTGAGACACTGGTATTCCTTACTGGAGTGCCTGAGATTGAGTCCTGCACCCACTGCCATTCAACTGCCTGCTAATGTACCTGGCAGGCAGCTCATGATGTTCGAGATGCAGCCACCCACCTGGGGATACCTGAATGTGGTTTCTGGCTCTTGGCTTTGGTATGGCCCAACTCTCACTGTACTAGGCATTTGGAAGGCAACCCAGCAGATACAGGATCAATCTTTCTCTCTACCTCTCTGTGTTAATTCGTCTTTTTCAAACCTTCAACTATTGTGTATATATTTGAACATTTCCCAATGTCTTTTGTTATTCTTCAGAAAATAATGTATTTTTCATTTGAGAGACAGAAACAGAAAGAAGCAGAGAGCACTCCAGTTTGCAGTTCATCTGCAGCAGCTGGGCTGGGACTGGCAAGGAGACGGGAGCTCCATCCAGGTCTGCCAGTGGGTGGCAAGAACACAACTACTACAGCCATCATCACTACAGCTGCTTCCTACAATGTCTATTAACAGGACACTGGAATCAGAAGTAAGAGCGGGCACTCAACACAGCCTCTTAGTGATCAGTACAGTGTCTTAATGTTAGACCAAACACTCACAAAGCCCCAGAATATGATTTTTTTTAAAATCCATTTTATTTTTATTAGAAAGGCAGAGTTACAGAAAAAAGAAGAGACTGAGAGATCTTCCACCTGGTGGTTTACTCCCCAGATGGCAATGGCCTGAACTGGGCTGATTAGAAGCCAGGAGCCCCAGGACTTGAGCTACCCTCTGCTGTTCTAGCAGGCCATATGCAGGGAGCTGGGTTGGAAGTGGAATAGCCAGGACATGAACTGGCACCTATAACTGGATACTAGTGCCATTGGCAGAACTTTAACCTGCTATATCATGGTTCCAGTCCCTGAAAACAATTTCTAACACCTATACATTTTTCTATTCTTGTGAAATGTGTAGCCTTCATAGGCAGAACTGTTGTGCATAACATGTGAACCTAGTTCTAATATTAAAATATCAGTCCTGAGGCTGGCATTGTAGTGTAACCAGTTGAGGCCCCACCTGCTACACCAGCATGTTCTATACACACCAGCTCTATTCCTGGATGCTCCACTTCTGATTCAGCTCCCTGGAAAAGCAGCAAAAGAGGCCGCTGCACCCATGTGGGAGACCCATGTGAAGCTTTGGCCTGGCCCAGCCCTGACTATCATGGCTGTTTGAGTCAACCAGGTGAGGGAAGTTTCTGTCTGTCTCTCCCTCTGTGTAACTCTACCTTTCAAATAAGTAAATATTTAACAAATATACTAATCTTTTTGCAAAAGCTATTGCTTCTGGCCTTTACCTTTTAAGTCTCCTCCATTCACACTCCTTTTTCTTCTCCAAATATGTCTTGATTATCTTTAGCTTTTATTTTTTTCCATTCCAGTTTTAATAACACTTATTTACCTGTAGTTTTGAAAGGCAGAGTGATGGAGAGAAGAGAGAGGTGTCTTCTGCCTGCTGGTTCCATCCCTAGATTGCTGTAACACTGGGGCTGGGCCAGCCTGAAGTAGGAGTCAGCAACTCCATTCCAGTGCTCCTCGTGGGCAGCAGTCTTAAGCCGCCACCCACTGCTTCTCCAGGAACAGCAGCAAGCAGGTAGTCTGAAAGCAGAGCAATCATTAGACAATCATGGAGAATCATTAGACAAGGTAAAGCACGGGGAACAGATTACAGGAAAAGATAGGGGTCAGGCAGTCAACAGAGGTATATCTGGAGATCCCCTGGACATAGGGAAGAGGTGGCGACAGCAGAGCGGTGTTACAGGGAACAGAAAACCCACCTCCCGCCGATCTGGGCACCAGTGACAACCAGGTATCCAGCGTGGGCCACAGGTGGGAGCTTGGGTTTGCACGGGGAGCTCAGGAGGTGAAGGTAGGCTGGGACCAGCCAATCCTGCCGAATAGATTGGCCCAACAACAAATGGGGATGGAGTGGCAGACTCTTAGGGGCAGACTGCTGGAGAATTGCAACTCACAGCACAGGGATAGAACGCCGGAGTGGGTGCGTTTCTGGTTAGTCACACAAGGCTCATCCCAGGGGGAAGACAGAGCCAGCTTCATGTTCTGCAGGACCTATGTGGTCCCCGGATCCAAAGGCCAACAGCCCTGGCTCTCCAGCAGTGCTCTGCTGGGCACCATCTTGTGTATCTAGACAAGATCATTAATGCATTTAAAGGGAGAAATAGACTCCAACACAATCATAGCAGGTAATCCTATTAACATCAATGAACAGATCAAAAAGACAGAAATTCAGCAAAGAAACAACAGAACTCACCCAAACTCTAGAGCAAATGGACTTAGTTGATATCTACCAAATCTTTCATCCTAGATAAATATATATTTTTTTCATCAGTACATGGAACTTTCTCCAGAATTGACCATGTTATAGTCCACAAAAAAAGTCTCAGCAAATGTAAAACACCTGAAATTATACCATGCATCTTCTCAGATCATCATGGAGAGAAGTTAGGGTTTAAAAAGGCAAAACACCCAGGAAGACCTGCAAACACATGGAGACTGAACAATGTGTTACTAAATAAGCAATGGGTTAGAGAAGAAATCAAAGGGGAAATTAAAAATTGCTTGAAACAAATGAAGGCATCAACACAATATATCAAAACTTATGGGACACAATCAAGGCAGTGTTAAGAAGAAAGCTCATCTCAATAAATACTTATGTTAAGGAATTAGAAAAGCATCAAGTAAATGAGATAACCTTACAGTTGGAGGAGCTAGAAAAAACAACAGCAAAGCAATCCCAAGATTACTAGGAAAAAAGAAATAATCAAAATAAGGGAGGAAATAAACCAAATAGAGACCAAGAGAATTGTACATAAGATCAATGAATCAAAGAGCTGGTTGTTTGAGAAAATCAACAAAATAGATTCCCCACTAGCCCAACTAATCAAAAAAAGGAGGGAGAAGATACGAGAAAGGAAACATAACAGATACCTCACACATACAGAGAATTATTAGGAACTATTACAAGCAACTATATGTGAACAAATCAGAAGAGATGGATAGATTTTTAGACACAAACAATCCACAAGAATTGAGTCAAGAAGCAATTAACAATCTAAATAGACCTATAACATGGACTGAGATTGAATCAGTAATTAAAGCTCTCCCAAGCAAAAAATGTCCCGGACCAGATGGCTTCCCTGCTGAATTCTACCACACGTTTCAAGAGGAACTTACCCCAATCCACAAGCTTTTCCAAACAATAGAAAGAGAGGCAATCCTTCCAAACTCTCTTTATGAAGCCAGCATCACCTTAATACCAAAGCCAGTTAGACAAACAACAGAAAAAGAGAACTAGAGACCAATATCCTTGATTAACCCAATGCCAGCATTATACTAAATGGGGAAAGACTGGAAGCCTTTCCACTAAAATCTGGAACTAGACAGGGATGCCTACTGTCTACTCTTGAATATAGTATTGGAAGTCCTTGCCAGAGCTATTGGGCAAGAAAAAGGAATTAAAGTAATCCAAATTGGAAATGAGGAACTGAAATAATCTATTTGCAGATGACATGATTCTTTTTTTTTTTTTTTTAAAGATTTATTTTATTACAAAGTCAGATATACAGAGAGGAAGATCTTCCATCCGATGTTTCACTCCCCAAGTGAGCTGCAACGGGCCGGTGCGCGCCGATCTGAAGCCGGGAACCAGGAACCTCTTCCGGGTCTCCCACACGGGTGCAGGGTCCCAAGGCTTTGGGCCATCCTCGACTGCTTCCCCAGGCCACAAGCAGGGAGCTGGATGGGAAGTGGAGCTGCTGGGATTAGAACTGGCGCCCATATGGGATCCCGGGGCATTCAAGGTGAGGACTTCAGCCGCTAGGCCACGCTGCCGGGCCCTGATGACATGATTCTTTAGGATAACCAAAAAATTCAGTCAAGAGACTACTGGAACTCACAAGAGACTTTGGCAGGGTAGCAGGATACAAAATCAATGAACACAAATTGATGACCCTAGCGTACACAAATAATTCCATGGATGAGAAAGAAGTTGCAAGTATAGTCCCCTTAAATACCTAAGGATTAAGCTAACTACATATGCGGAAGACCTCTATTATAAAAAGTATAAAACATTAAAAAAGGAAATAGAAGAGGATATTGAAAAATGGAGAAGCTTACCATGTTTCTCGATTGGCAGGATGTCCATATTACCAAATGTAATATACAGATTCAAAGAAGTCCCAATCAAAATCCCAACAATATTCTTTTCAGAAACAGAAAAAAGATTAAAAAGTTTATCTGGAAACACAAAAGGCCACGAATCACCAAAGCTATCCTGAAGAATAAAGCTGGAGGAATCACAATTCCAGACCTCAAGACATACTATAGGACAGTGGTCATCGAAACAGTCTGGTACTGGTACAGAAACAGAGAAGAAGACGAATGAAACAGAATAGAAACCCCAGAAGGGAGCCCATACATGTACAGACAACAAATCTTTTTTTTTTTTAAGACTTTATTATTATTGGAAAGCCGGATGTACAGAGAGGAGGAGGGACAGAGAGGAAGATCTTCCATCCGATGTTTCACTCCCCAAGTGAGCCGCAATGGGCCGATGCTACGCCAATCCGATGCCGGGAACCAGGAACCTCTTCCAGGTCTCCCACACGGGTGCAGGGTCCCAAAGCTTTGGGCCGTCCTCGACTGCTTTCCCAAGCCACAAGCAGGGAGCTGGATGGGAAGTGGAGCTGCCGGGATTAGAACCGGCACCCATATGGGATCCCGGGGCGTTCAAGGCGAGGACTTTAGCCACTAGGCCACGGTGCCGGGCCCCAGACAACTAATCTTTGACAAGAAAACTGAAAACAATCCAGGGAAAAAGCCTGGTCTAGTTAACAAATGCTGTTGGGACAACTGAATAGCAGCCTGCAGAATTAAGAAGCAAGACTCACACCTGTCACATTATGCAAAAATCAGCTCTAAATGGTCAAGGACCTAAATCTACACTCAGAAACCACCAAACTATTAAAGCAAAACATAGCAAATACTCTCCAAGAAATAGGAATGGGGAAAGTCTTCTTAGAAAGATGGCAAAAGCACAGCAGTCAAAGACAAACAAATGGGACTACATCAAACTAAAAAACTCTGTACAGCAAAGGTAATGAATGATTAACTAAGTAATGATGCAACCAACAGAATGGGAGATTTTTGCACACTGCACAAGTGATAGGGGACTAATATCCAAGATTTACAAAGAGCTTCAGAAACCTAGGGACAGAAAGAAAGAAAAAGAAAAAGAAAAAGAAAACAAACATAACCTTGTGAAAAAATGGGCAAAGAAAACATTTTTCAAAAGAACAGATACAAATGGCTAACAGACATATGAAAAGATGCTCAGGCTCCCTAGCCATCAGAGAGATACAAATGAAAACCACATTGAGGTACCACCTAACTTCAGTAAGACTGGCTTACATTCAGAACACAACTAACAACACATGCTGGTGTGGATGTGGGGAGAAAGGTACCCTCCTTCACTGCTGGTGGGAGTGCAGGCTAGTACAACCACTACAGAAATCAGTAAGGAGTGTACTTAGAGAATTGCAAATAAACTTGCCATATGACCCAGCTATCCTGCTCCTAGGAATATACCCCGAGAAAATGAAAACTGCATATGAGAAGAGGATCTGTAATCCTATATTAACAGCAGCACAATCTACAATAGCAAAGACATGGAAACAATCCAGATGTCCATCCAAAGAAGAGTGGTTAAAGAAACTGTGGTACATCTACTTCATGGAATATTACTCAGCAAGTAAAAAGAATGAAATCATACACTTTGCAACTTGATCATCCCAACTAGAAACCATTATGCTCAGTGAAATAAGTCAATTTCAAAAAGAAAAATACTATATGTCCTAATATAAGGAAATCATCATGCAACCTTGAATGTATAGTGATAGAGTAATGGAAACTACCATATCC